>NC_091319.1:34867468-34879968 GCF_038502225.1 Cherax quadricarinatus
AGTCTTGAAGACAGCCAGGAGTCTTGAAGACAGTCAGGAGTCTTGAAGACAGTCAGGAGTCTTGAAGACAGCCAGGGGTCTTGAAGACAGTCAGGAGTCTTGAAGACAGTCAGGAGTCTTGAAGACAGCCAGGGGTCTTGAAGACAGTCAGGAGTCTTGAAGACAGCCAGAAGTCTTGAAGACAGTCAGGAGTCTTGAAGACAGTCAGGAGTCTTGAAGACAGCCAGGGGTCTTGAAGACAGTCAGGAGTCTTGAAGACAGCCAGAAGTCTTGAAGACAGTCAGGAGTCTTGAAGACAGTCAGAAGTCTTGAAGACAGCCAGGGGTCTTGAAGACAGTTAGGAGTCTTGAAGACAGTCAGGAGTCTTGAAGACAGTCAGGAGTCTTGAAGACAGTCAGGAGTCTTGAAGACAGCCAGGAGTCTTGAAGACAGCCAGGGATCTTGAAGACAGTCAGGAGTCTTGAAGATAGTCAGGAGTCTTGAAGACAGCCAGGAGTCTTGAAGACAGCCAGGGATCTTGAAGACAGTCAGGAGTCTTGAAGACAGTCAGGAGTCTTGAAGACAGCCAGGGGTCTTGAAGACAGCCAGGGGTCTTGAAGACAGCCAGGGGTCTTGAAGACAGTCAGGAGTCTTGAAGACAGCCAGGGGTCTTGAAGACAGCCAGGGGTCTTGAAGACAGCCAGGGGTCTTGAAGACAGTCAGGAGTCTTGAAGACAGTCAGGAGTCTTGAAAACAGCCAGGAGTCTTGAAGACAGCCAGGGATCTTGAAGACAGTCAGGAGTCTTGAAGACAGCCAGGGATCTTGAAGACAGTCAGGAGTCTTGAAGACAGTCAGGAGTCTTGAAGACAGCCAGGGGTCTTGAAGACAGCCAGGGGTCTTGAAGACAGCCAGGGGTCTTGAAGACAGTCAGGAGTCTTGATTACAGCCAGGGGTCTTGAAGACAGCCAGGGGTCTTGAAGACAGCCAGGGGTCTTGAAGACAGTCAGGAGTCTTGAAGACAGTCAGGAGTCTTGAAAACAGCCAGGAGTCTTGAAGACAGCCAGGGATCTTGAAGACAGTCAGGAGTCTTGAAGACAGCCAGGGATCTTGAAGACAGTCTGGAGTCTTGAAGACAGTCAGGAGTCTTGAAGACAGTCAGGAGTCTTGAAAACAGCCAGGAGTCTTGAAGACAGCCAGGGATCTTGAAGACAGTCAGGAGTCTTGAAGACAGCCAGGGGTCTTGAAGACAGTCAGGAGTCTTGAAGACAGTCAGGAGTCTTGAAGACAGTCAGGAGTCTTGAAGACAGCCAGGAGTCTTGAAGACAGCCAGGGATCTTGAAGACAGTCAGGAGTCTTGAAGACAGTCAGGAGTCTTGAAGATAGTCAGGAGTCTTGAAGACAGCCAGGGATCTTGAAGACAGTCAGGAGTCTTGAAGACAGTCAGGAGTCTTGAAGACAGTCAGGAGTCTTGAAGACAGCCAATAGTCTTGAAGACAGCCAGGAGTCTTGAAGACAGCCAGGGGTCTTGAAGACAGTCAGGAGTCTTGAAGACAGTCAGGAGTCTTGAAGACAGCCAGGAGTCTTGAAGACAGCCAGTCGTCAGTGGTCAGTCGTCACGTTAGGTCACAGACCCTGAGCTGCTTTGGGGATTAGTGTGGACGGTTACAAAGCATGGCTTGCTTCTGCAGTGTTTTAAAAATTGAGGTTGGAGAGTTGAAGGAGGAGGTCTTGCTTCTCCAGGAGGAGATTAGGAGGTTGAAGGTCCACCTCAATGGGTCTGGGAGAGTGTGTGAGGTGGCTGGAGTTGTGGGGAATGAGGCTTCAAGTGAGGTGCAGTCTGTCTCTCGCTGTGAGGAGGCTGTAGTTGGGGAGGTAGCAACGGCTACCAGCAGTGAGGTGCAGTCCAGCACCTGCTACAAGTGGCGAGTGGTTCACAGTAATGGAAGGCGCATCAGAGTAAGGAAAGTTAAGAGTGAAGATCTGAAGGTAGGAAATCGCTTCTCTGTTCTTCAGGATGAATGTACTTCAGTGGCCAGTGAAGGTAAGGGTACTACTGCCCCTGCTAATGGAGGTAAGCGCATTCTTGTGGTTGGTGACTCTCAGGTAAGATATATTGACCGTGCTTTTTGTAATAGGAATAAGAAGATGAGAGATAGAGTGTGCTTCCCTGGAGCTGGTGTTGGGGACATTGTCAACAGGCTGGATAATATCATGTCAGGTAATGGGAGCAAGCCCATTATCTGTCTCAGTGCTGGTGGAAATGATATTGGGAAGGGTAGGAGAGAAGAGCTGCTAGATAAGTACAGGTCAGCTATAGATTTCATTAAGTCTAAGGGAGGGATCCCAATCATATGTAGCATCTTGCCTAGAAGGGGAGTAGGAAATGAATGGTTGTCTAGGGCAATTGGTGTAAATTGCTGGCTAGACAGATACTGCAAGGAACTTGCAATCCCATTCATTGACAACTGGAACAACTTTTATGGCAAACATGATATGTATGCAAGGGATGGGGTACATCTCTCTGGGGCTGGGGTGGTAGCACTTGCAGACTCGATTGAGAAGGCCATTGGTGAAATGCCTATGATTTTAAACTGATGGAAGATAGAGGTATGGGTGTGTGTGGGAAACAAGCAGGTTGCAACACTTGGGTTGGAAACAGTAAATGTATAAAAGGCATTCAGCATGAAGTTATAAATAAAGACAATAGATCAGGTCAGCAAACAAAGGGGGACAGCAGAGGGCAGCAAGGGACTAGCTCCCTTAAGGTTTACTATACTAATAGCAGGAGTGTAAGAAATAAGATAGATGAGCTAAGATTAATTGCAAGTGCAGGAAACATAGATATTATTGCTATAACAGAGACCTGGCTCAATCTGAAAGATAGAGAGATGCCCTCTGAATGACACATACAAGGCTATAAATTATTCCACACTGACAGGGTCAACAGGAAAGGTGGTGGAGTAGCGATGTATGTCAGAGACAATTTAAATTGTTGTGTTAGACAAGATATTAAATTAGAAGCGTCAGCCACTGAATCTGTTTGGTTACAGCTTCTCGAGGGCCGAGAAAAACTAATTTTGGGTGTGATTTACAGGGCCCCAAATCTTGATAGGGAGTGCAGTAAACTTCTATGGGACGAAATTCGTAAGGCATCTACATACGAAAATGTTGTGCTAATGGGAGATTTCAACTATAGACAGATTGACTGGAGCAATTTGACAGGAAATTTAGACTCAGGTGACTTTCTTGATACGATCCAGGATTGTTTTTTAAAACAGTTTGTGACAGAGCCAACTAGGGGAAATAATCTCCTTGACTTGGTTCTTGCCAGTAGGGAAACACTAATTAATAATCTTGAGGTTAATGATGAGCTTGGGGAAAGTGATCACAAATCACTCAGTTTTAATATATCATGGAATTCCCCTAATAATGGCAATCAGGTCTCCGTCCCTGACTTTCGCTTGGCTGATTTCATAGGACTGAAAAATTACTTAGGTGGGCTGAACTGGAATGACCTGACTAAGGGTCAGGTAGGTGGTGATGGTTGCCGATATGATGCTTTCCAGGGCATAGTTCTAGCTGCTCAGTCAAATTATGTTCCAAATAGGGAAATCAGATCAAACAAAAATGGTCCTAAATGGATGAACAATAGATTAAAATATCTGATTGGTCAAAAGAGAGGCATATATAGGCAAATCAAAAGAGGAGAGGGGCAATTGAGAAATCGATATATTCAGTTAAAGAGAGAAATAAAAAAGGGAATTAGAAAAGCAAAACGAGATTATGAGGTTAAAGTTGCAAGAGAATCGAAGACTAACCCAAAAGGATTCTTTCAGGTATACAGAAGTAAGATCAGGGACAAGATAGCCCCACTCAAAAGTTCCTCGGGTCAGCTCACTGACAGTGATAAGGAAATGTGTAGAATTTTTAACACATACTTCCTCTCAGTTTTTACACAGGAGGATACCAGCGATATTCCAGTAATGATAAATTATGTAGAACAGGACGATAATAAACTGTGCACTATTAGGGTCACAAGTGACATGGTCCTTAGGCAAATAGATAAATTAAAACCTAACAAATCCCCAGGCCCTGATGAACTGTATGCAAGGGTTCTAAAGGAATGTAAAGAGGAGCTTAGCACACCTTTGGCTAATCTTTTCAACATATCACTTCAAATTGGCATGGTGCCAGATAAGTGGAAAATGGCAAATGTGATACCTATTTTCAAAACAGGTGACAGGTCCTTAGCTTCGAACTATAGACCAATAAGCCTAACCTCCATAGTGGGAAAATTTATGGAATCAATAATTGCCGAGGCAGTTCGTAGCCACCTTGAAAAGCATAAATTAATCAACGAATCTCAGCATGGTTTTACAAAGGGGCGTTCCTGCCTTACGAATTTATTAACTTTTTTCACTAAGGTATTTGAGGAGGTAGATCATGGTAATGAATATGATATTGTGTATATGGACTTCAGTAAGGCTTTTGACAGGGTCCCACATCAGAGACTATTGAGGAAAATTAAAGCACATGGAATAGGAGGAGAAATTTTTTCCTGGATAGAGGCATGGTTGACAAATAGGCAGCAGAGAGTTTGCATAAATGGGGAGAAATCAGAGTGGGGAAGTGTCACGAGCGGTGTTCCACAGGGGTCAGTGTTGGGCCCCCTGCTGTTCACAATCTACATAAACGACATAGATGAGGGCATAAAGAGCGACATCGGCAAGTTTGCCGATGACACCAAAATAGGCCGTCGAATTCATTCTGACGAGGACATTCGAGCACTCCAGGAAGATTTGAATAGACTGATGCAGTGGTCGGAGAAGTGGCAGATGCAGTTTAATATAGACAAATGCAAAGTTCTAAATGTTGGACAGGACAATAACCATGCCACATATAAACTAAATAATGTAGATCTTAATATTACGGATTGCGAAAAAGATTTAGGAGTTCTGGTTAGCAGTAATCTGAAACCAAGACAACAGTGCATAAGTGTTCGCAATAAAGCTAATAGAATCCTTGGCTTCATATCAAGAAGCATAAATAATAGGAGTCCTCAGGTTGTTCTTCAACTCTATACATCCTTGGTTAGGCCTCATTTAGATTATGCTGCACAGTTTTGGTCACCGTATTACAGAATGGATATAAATTCTCTGGAAAATGTACAAAGGAGGATGACAAAGTTGATCCCATGTATCAGAAACCTTCCCTATGAGGATAGACTAAGGGCCCTGAAACTGGACTCTCTAGAAAGACGTAGAATTAGGGGGGATATGATTGAGGTATATAAATGGAAGACAGGAATAAATAAAGGGGATGTAAATAGTGTGCTGAAAATATCTAGCCTAGACAGGACTCGCAGCAATGGTTTTAAGTTGGAAAAATTCAGATTCAGGAAGGATATAGGAAAGTACTGGTTTGGTAATAGAGTTGTGGATGAGTGGAACAAACTCCCAAGTACCGTTATAGAGGCCAGAACGTTGTGTAGCTTTAAAAATAGGTTGGATAAATACATGAGGAGATGTGGGTGGGTGTGAGTTAGACCTGATAGCTTGTGCTACCAGGTCGGTTGCCGTGTTCCTCCCTTAAGTCAATGTGACCTGACCTGACTAGGTTGGGTGCATTGGCTTAAGCCGGTAGGAGACTTGGACCTGCCTCGCATGGGCCAGTAGGCCTTCTGCAGTGTTCCTTCGTTCTTATGTTCTTATGTTCTTAAGACAGCCAGGAGTCTTGAAGACAGCCAGGAGTCTTGAAGACAGTCAGGAGTCTTGAAGACAGCCAGGGGTCTTGAAGACAGCCAGGGGTCTTGAAGACAGCCAGGGGTCTTGAAGACAGCCAGGGGTCTTGAAGACAGCCAGGGGTCTTGAAGACAGTCAGGAGTCTTGAAGACAGTCAGGAGTCTTGAAGACAGCCAATAGTCTTGAAGACAGCCAGGAGTCTTGAAGACAGCCAGGAGTCTTGAAGACAGTCAGGAGTCTTGAAGACAGTCAGGAGTCTTGAAGACAGCCAGGAGTCTTGAAGACAGCCAGGAGTCTTGAAGACAGTCAGGAGTCTTGAAGACAGCCAGGGGTCTTGAAGACAGCCAGGGGTCTTGAAGACAGCCAGGGGTCTTGAAGACAGCCAGGGGTCTTGAAAACAGCCAGGGGTCTGTTGGTAATCCCCCTTATATTTCTACAAGTACATGTACAAGTACACAGCTGACATCAGTGACATACTACTATGTAGAAATACCCTTCGTTATGCGGAATATTTCTGGCATATTAGGTAAATTTTGTCCCAGGATGCGACCCATACCAGTAGACTAACACTCAGTTACCTATTTTTCTGATGGGTGAACAATGACAGCAGGTGTAAGAAAACACGCTCAATGCTTCTACCCATCCCGGGAATCGAACTCGGATCATCAGCATATGAAGCGAGAGCTTTGTCAACCAGGCCACGAGACACCAAGTATGTATAGAACCTGTCCCCACTACATGATTCTCCAAACTGTCCCACTTCCTGACAAACAAGGACACCTCTGACTCTGCCCCTTCCGTCATATCATTCACATATTCAAAAAATAGCACCGGACCTAGGACTGACTCTTGTGGAATCCCACTCGACACATGCACCACTTTGTCACCTCATCTCGGACCGACACTCGTTGTTTCCTTTCTGTCAGGTATTCCCTGATCCATTGCAGTACTTTCCCTCCTATTCTTGCCTGCTTCTCTAGTGTTTTTTAACCAGTCTCATGTGTGGTACTGTATCAAAAGCCTTCTTACAGTCCAAGAAAATGCAGTCTACCTATCCCTCTCTTTGCTGTCTTACTTCTATTACCTTGCCAATAGCTTTGTGATGCAGGGTTTTCCTTCCCTGAAGCCGTGCTGGTTTTCATGTATTAGTCCATTCCGTTCTAGTGCTCCACCACTCTTTTCCCGATAATGTTCTCCATAACTTTAAATACATGCCAGCGCCACTGGTCTGTAATTTAGTGACGCTTGTCTGTCTCCTTAAAAACTGGGTCTACATATGTTGTCTTTCAGTTGTCCTTTTACTTTATATTTACTGAAAACTATTGTTAGCAGCACACATAATGCGTCTGCTCCCTCTCTCAGGACTCAAGGAAAGATATTACCTGGGCCCAACGCATTTGAAGTATCTAGTTCTCCTAGCAGTTTCTTCACCTCATCCTCGGTTGTGTGCAGTGTGTCCAGCACTTCATGGTGCACACTACCACCTCGGTTTTCTGGGAACCTCTCTGTCTCCACTGTGAATACCTCCCTGAATCTTGAGCTAAGCTCTTCACATACTTCCTGGCTGTTCCCTGTGAGTTCCCCTCCTTCCTTCCTCAACCTGATTACCTGGACCTTGACTGTTGTTTCCTCCTGATGTTGCTGTATAACAACTTTGGGTCAGATTTGGCTTCTGATGCTATGTCATTCTCATATTGATGCTGGGTTTCCCTTTTTATCCATGTGTATTCATTTCTGGCTCTTCGACTTAACTCTCTGTTTTCCTGGGACCTTTTCTCTCTATGCTTTATCTATAGTCTTGCACACTGGTAAATCATGGTCTCACTCTTGTCTTTCCATTGTTTCTGTTGCTCTTTGGTACAAATTTCTCCACTGCCTCCCTGCACTTTGTGGTCATGTGTTCCATCATTTCGTTTCCTGTCTCTCCCTCCAGCTCGCTTACCTACTGCACTTCATATAGAAATTGTCACATATTTGTATAGTCCCCTTTTTGGACGATTTTCTTCTCCCGTCCTTCTCGTACTCCTTCGCTCTCCAGTGTTAACTGTACTACACATCTGAATCTCAAGACCACGTGGTCACTAGCACCTAGGGACCTTTCATGTGTGATATCGTCTATGTCTGTACTGCTCAAGGTGAATACGAGGTCTAGCTTTCCTCTCTCTCTGGTTGTGTCCTTAACATGTTGGTTCATAAACTTTATTAGTACCGCCTCCAGCATTTTGTCCCTCTGTGTCTCTGGGCCCCCATGTGGCTCCAGATTCTCCCAGTCAGTCTCCTTATTGTTGAAATTCCCCATGATGAGTAATTTTGCCTTGCTCATGTGGACCCTTCTGGCAATGTCGGCTAGTATGTCCATCATCACTATGTTGCTCTCATCATATTCCTGTCCTGGCGTCCTGCTGTTCGATGACAGGTTGTACATAACTGCTGCCATCACTTTTGGGCCCCCAGTATGTAGTGCTCCTACTATGTAGTCATCTGCTACCACCTGACTACTCCTCCCATCTCTTCAAAAGTCCACTGTTTCTTTATGAGCAGTGCAACTCCTCCTTCCCCCTCTGACCCACTATCTTTCCTCAAGATCTGTTATTACTTCCATGAGTTTTGTTTCTGTGATTGCTATGATGTCCGGGGATGCCTCAGTGATTCTTTCCTGCCACTCCTCTCTCTTACTTGTAATTCCATCTGCATTGTTATACTCATCTATTTGTGGTTGCAGGGGTCGTGTCACAGCTCCTGGCCCAGTGTGTGTGTGTGTGTGTGTGTGTGTGAGTGTATACACCTCACCTAATTGTACTCACCTAATTGTGGTTGCAGGGGTCGAGACTCATCTCCTGGCCCCGCCTCTTCACTGACCGCTACTAGGTCCTCCCTCTCCCTGCTCCATGAGCTTTATCATACCTCGTCTTAAAAGTATGTATGGTTCCTGCCTCCACTACAGAGCTAGCCAGACTATTCCACTTCCTAACAACTTCCTAACATCCCTTTGACTCATCTGAGTCTTCAGGTTCCAGTTGTGACCCCTTGTTTCTGTGTCCCATATCCGGAGCATCCTGTGTGTGTGTGTGTGTGTGTGTGTGTGTGTGTGTGTGTGTGTGTGTGTGTGTGTGTGTGTGAGTGTGTGTGTGTGTGTACTCACCTAATTGTACTCACCTAATTGTGGTTGCAGGGGTCGAGACTCAGCTCCTGGCCCCGCCTCTTCACTGATCGCTACTGGATCCTCTCTCTCTCTGCTTCCTGAGCTTTGTCATACCTCTTCTTAAAATTATGTATGGTTCCTGCCTCCACTACTTCACTTGCTAGGCTATTCCACTTGCTGACAACTCTATGACTGAAGAAATACTTCCTAACGTCCCTGTGACTCGTCTGAGTCTTCAGCTTCCAGTTGTGACCCCTTGTCCCTGTGTCCCCTCTCTGGAACATCCTATCTCTGTCCACCTTGTCTGTTCCCCGCAATATCTTGTATGTCGTTATCATGTCTCCCCTGACCCTTCTGTCCTCCAGTGTCGTCAGTCCGATTTCCCTTAACCTTTCCTCGTACGACATTCCCTTGAGCTCTGGGACTAGCCTTGTTGCAAACCTTTGTACTTTCTCTAACTTCTTGACGTGCTTGACCAGGTGTGGGTTCCAGACTGGTGCTGCATACTCCAGTATGGGCCTAACATACACAGTGTACAGTGTCTTGAACGATTCCTTATTAAGGTATCGGAACGCTATTCTCAGGTTTGCCAGGCGCCCGTATGCTGCAGCGGTTATTTGGTTGATGTGTGCCTCCGGTGATGTGCTCGGTGTTATGGTCACCCCAAGGTCTTTCTCCCTGAGTGAGGTCTGTAGTCTTTGTCCACCTAGCCTATACTCTGTCTGCGGTCTTCTTTGCCCCTCCCCAATCTTCATGACTTTGCATTTGGCTGGATTGAATTCGAGAAGCCAGTTACTGGACCACATGTCCAGCCTCTCCAGGTCTCTTTGCAGTCCTGCCTCATCCTCGTCCGATTTAATTCTTCTCATCAACTTCACGTCATCTGCGAACAGGGACACTTTAGAGTCTATTCCTTCCATCATGTCGTTCACATATATCAAAAATAGCACTGGTCCTAGAACTGACCCATGTGGGACCCCGCTCGTAACAGGCGCCCACTGTGATACCTCTTCACGTACCATGACTCGTTGCTGCCTCCCTTTCAGGTATTCCCTTATCCATTGCAGTGCCCTTCCTTTTACGTGTGCCTGATCCTCCAGCTTCTGCACTAATCTCTTGTGGGGAACTGTGTCAAAGGCCTTCCTGCAGTCTAGGAAAACGCAATCTACCCAACCCTCTCTCTCGTGTCTTACTTCTGTTACCTTGTCATAAAACTCCAGGAGGTTTGTGATACAAGATTTGCCTTCCATGAAACCATGCTGGTTTTCATTTATAATCTTGTTCCTTTCCAGGTGTTCGACCACTCTCCTCCTGATAATCTTCTCCATGACTTTGCGCACAATACATGTCAGAGACACAGGTCTGTAGTTTAGTGCCTCGTTTCTGTTTCCTTTCTTAAATATGGGGACTACATTAGCCGTCTTCCATTTCTCAGGTAGTTGCCCAGTTTCAAGGGATGTGTTGAAGATTGTGGTTAGAGGCACACACAGCATCTCTGCTCCTTCTCTAAGGACCCATGGGGAGATGTTGTCCGGTCCCATCGCCTTTGAGGTGTCAAGGTCACTTAAGAGCTTCTTCACCTCCTCCTCAGTTGTTCGTATGTCATCCAACACTTGTTGGTATATTCCCTCTTGATGTTCCCTTCTGTGCTGTCTTCCCACAGCCCTTCCTGTCTCTACTGTAAAAACTTCCTTAAATCTCCTGTTCAGCTCCTCACATACCTCCTGATCATTTCTTGTGAGTTCTCCACCTTCTGTCCTTAATCTGATCACCTGGTCTTTGACTGTTGTCTTCCTCCTGATGTGGCTATACAACAGTTTCGGGTCAGTCTTGATTCTCGATGCTATGTCATTTTCATACTGTCGCTGGGCCTCCCTCCTTACCTGTGCGTACTCATTCCTGGCTCTGCGACTGATCTCCCTATTTTCGTGTGTTCTCTGCCTTCTGTTCTTTTTCCATTCTCTATTGCACTTTGTTTTTGCCTCCTTACACCGTCGGGTAAACCAGGGGCTTGTTCTGGTCTTCCCGTTGTTACTGTTGCCCTTGGGAATGAACCTTTCCACTGCCTCCTTGCATTTTGTTGCTACATATTCCATCATTTCATTTACTGGCTTTCCTGCCAGTTCTCTGTCCCACTGGACCTCCCGCAGGAAGTTCTTCAACCCTATGTAGTCCCCTCTTTTATAGTCAGGCTTTTCCCATTCTACTCCTGTTATTCTCTCCACTTGCAGCTCTACTATGCATTCAAAGCCCAGAACCACGTGGTCGCTAGCTCCTAGGGGACTCTCATACTTGATGTCCTCAATGTCTGAGCTGCCCAGGGTGAACACAAGGTCCAATCTTGCTGGTTCATCCTCCCCTCTCACTCTGGTAGTGCCCTTAACATGTTGGTGCATGAGGTTTTCCAGCACCACGTCCAACATCCTGGCTCTCCATGTTTCGGGACCCCCATGTGGCTCCAGGTTTTCCCAGTCAATCTCCCTGTGGTTGAAATCCCCCATAACCAGCAACTTTGCTCTGCTGGAGTGAGCTCTTCTTGCCACCTCAGCAAGTGTGTCCACCATTGCTCTGTTGCTCTCTTCATATTCCTCTCTTGGCCTCCTGCAGTTCTGTGGTGGATTATACATCACTGCAATGACCACTTTGTGTTCCCCAGACTGAAGTGTACTTGCTATGTAGTCTCTTTCTCCCGTCTCATCTATTCCTTCCATTTTCTCGAATTTCCATCTGTTTTTTACGAGCAGAGCAACCCCACCTCCCCCCCTGCCCCTTCTATCTTTCCTCATGATCTGGCATCCTGGTGGGAAGATTGCATCTGTTATTGTCTCCATGAGTTTTGTTTCTGTAACTGCTATGATGTCTGGGGACTTCTCATTGATTCTTTCTTGCCATTCCTCATGTTTATTCGTTAATCCATCTGCATTTGTGTACCAAACCTTCAACTTCTGTTCTAATACTGTAACTGTGGTGCGGGGGATGGAAACAGAGGGATCGGTGTGTGATGGTTGGTTTTGATTGTTCAGTTGCCTTGGGGGTGTCGTGGCTGGAGTCCTTCTGCAGGTATTTCTGGGGGGTGCGCTTGTCCTTCCATTTGATCCTGGGTTATTCTGCTCTCCTTTTTCATTTCCTCCCATTTCTCCTTTCGTTTTTGAACTCTCTCTTTCATTGTCTTCCTTTCGTCCTGTGTTCTGTCTCGGTCGAGGTACACACTCCGGAACTCCTGCTTGCCTCTCAGCCGTGCTTTCTCCTGCAGGATCATGGTTCGGGTTGATTCTGCCTTGAAAATTAATTTGAAAGGCCGATTCCTTTTCTTTGTGAACCACCCAATTCTCCGAAAATTTGCCACCTGGGTCATGTCCCCCTCGCCTATCACCTTCATGATGTCTTCAATCGCTTTTTTCTCCTCCTGCTTTCTTTCATCATAAGTTTCCCCTTTAGCTTCGTCTAGCCCATAGACAAACACGGATCTCTCCCTTTCCACCACCCACTGTGACTCCCATTGCATCCTCTGATGTGTTTTAGTTCCTTCCCGTGGAGTGTTCCTTCCTTCAGTCCCTTCCCTCGTCATGGCCCCTATGCTTCTTGGTTTATCCTTCCTGCTCACCTGCTCCTGGCCCCCACAGGTATCTGGTAAGGT
>NC_091319.1:34884968-34922468 GCF_038502225.1 Cherax quadricarinatus
GCACCTCTAGCCTCTCATCCTAGCACCTCTAGCCTCTCATCCTAGCACCTCTAGCCTCTCATCCTAGCACCTCTAGCCTCTCATCCTAGCACCTCTAGCCTCTCATCCTAGCACCTCTAGCCTCTCATCCTAGCACCTCTAGCCTCTCATCCTAGCACCTCTAGCCTCTCATCCTAGCACCTCTAGCCTCTCATCCAAGCATCTCTAACTTCTCATCCTAGCACCTCTAGCCGCTCATCCTAGCACCTCTAGCCTCTCATCCTAGCACCTCTAGCCACTCATCCTAGGACTTCTAGCCTCTCATCCTAGCACCTCTAGCCTCTCATCCTAGCACCTGTAGCCTCTCATCCTAGAACCTCTAGCCTCTCATCCTAGCACCTCTAGCCTCTCATCCTAGCACCTCTAGCCTCTCATCCTAGCACCTCTAGCCTCTCATCCTAGCACCTCTAGCCTTTCATCCTAGCAACTCTAGCCTCTCATCCTAGCACCTCTAGCCTCTCATCTTAGCACCTCTAGCCTCTCATCCTAGCACCTCTAGCCTCTCATCCTAGCACCTCTAGCCTCTCATCCTAGCACCTCTAGCCTCTCATCCTAGCACCTCTAGCCTCTCATCCTAGCACCTCTAGCCTCTCATCCTAGCACCTCTGGCCTCTCATCCTAGCACCTCTAGCCTCTCATCCTAGCACCTCTAGCCTCTCATCCTAGCACCTCTAGCCTCTCATCCTAGCACCTCTAGCCTCTCATCCTAGCATATCTAGCCGCTCATCCTAGCACCTCTAGCCTCTCATCCTAGCATCTCCAGCAGCTCATCATAGCACCTCTAGCCGCTCATCCTAGCACTTCTAGCCTCTCATCCTAGCACCTCTAGCCGCTCATCCTAGCACCTCTAGCCGCTCATCCTAGTACCTCTAGCCTCTCATCCAAGCACCTCTAGCCACTCTTCCTAGGACTTTAAGCCTCTCATCCTAGCACCTCTAGCCTCTCATCCTAGCACCTCTAGCCGCTCATCCTAGCACCTCTAGCCGCTCATCCTAGCATCTCTAGCCTCTCATCCTAGCACCTCTAGCCACTCATCCTAGGACTTCTAGCCTCTCATCCTAGCACCTCTAGCCTCTCATCCTAGCACCTCTAGCCGCTCATCCTAGCACCTCTAGCCGCTCATCCTAGCACCTTTAGCCTCTCATTCTAGCACCTCTAGCCACTCATCCTAGGACTTCTAGCCTCTCATCCTAGCACCTCTAGCCTCTCATCCTAGCACCTCTAGCCTCTCATCCTAGCACCTCTAGCCTCTCATCCTAGCACCTATAGCCGCTCATCCTAGCACCTCTAGCCTCTCATCCTAGCACCTCTAGCCTCTCATCCTAGCACCTATAGCCGCTCATCCTAGCACCTCTAGCCTCTCATCCTAGCACCTCAAGCCGCTCATCCTAGCATCTTTAGCCTCTCATCCTAGCACCTCTAGCCTCTCATCCTAGCACCTCTAGCCTTTCATCCTAGCACCTCTAGCCTCTCATCCTAGCTCCTCTAGCTCTCATCCTAGCACCTCTAGCCTCTCATCCTAGCACCTCTATCAGCTCATCCTAGCACCTCTAGCCGCTCATCCTAGCATCTCTAGCCTCTCATCCTAGCACCTCTAGCCACTCATCCTAGGACTTCTAGCCTCTCATCCTAGCACCTCTAGTCTCTCATCCTAGCACCTCTAACCTCTCATCCTAGCACCTCTGGCCGCTCATCCTAGCACCTCTAGCCACTCATCCTAGGACTTCTAGCCTCTCATCCTAGCACGTCTAGCCTCTCATCCTAGCACCTCTAGCCTCTCATCCTAGAACGTCTAGCCTCTCATCCTAGCACCTCTAGCCTCTCATCCTAGCACGTCTAGCCTCTCATCCTAGCACTCTAGGCTCTCATCCTAGCACGTCTAGCCTCTCATCCTAGCACTCTAGCCTCTCATCCTAGCACGTCTAGCCTCTCATCCTAGCACGTCTAGCCTCTCATCCTAGCACTCTAGCCTCTCATCCTAGCACCTCTAGCCTCTCATCCTAGCACGTCTAGCCTCTCATCCTAGCACGTCTAGCCTCTCATCCTAGCACGTCTAGCCTCTCATCCTAGCACGTCTAGCCTCTCATCCTAGCACTCTAGCCTCTCATCCTAGCACGTCTAGCCTCTCATCCTAGCACGTCTAGCCTCTCATCCTAGCACTCTAGCCTCTCATCCTAGCACCTCTAGCCTCTCATCCTAGCACGTCTAGCCTCTCATCCTAGCACGTCTAGCCTCTCATCCTAGCACCTCTAGCCTCTCATCCTAGAACGTCTAGCCTCTCATCCTAGCACCTCTAGCCTCTCATCCTAGAACGTCTAGCCTCTCATCCTAGCACCTCTAGCCTCTCATCCTAGCACGTCTAGCCTCTCATCCTAGCACCTCTAGCCTCTCATCCTAGCACGTCTAGCCTCTCAGCTTGTAATGTTCTTTTAGATACGATCTCCACACTGGTGATGCAAACTAAACTCGGGAATGCTATATGAAGTATATAGAGTCGTGAACGCTTTCTTACTGACGCTACTGAAAACTACTCTTTAATTTCCCAGTCTCGCGTTTGCTTCAGAATTTATTTGGTTATTGTATGCCTAAAAAAAATTATGGCTAACTCACTTCATGGTCCATCTCTTTTTTGTGATATTTGCAGCATTAGTCTCCTAAGTCTGTACGTTGTTTCTTATCGTCTTTATTCATCTCCTGTCTTTCTTAACTTTGAATTTGTTGGGGTTAAATTCTAATAGCAACTTTTGAGATTAGTCGTGTAGTTTATCCAGCTCAGTTTGAAGGCTTCCCTGGTCTACTCTTGCTTGTATTCTCCTAATTAGATTTACATCATCTGTAAACAGGGATATCTTTGAGACTATTTTCTCTGTTACGTTATGTACACACTAGAAAAAATCCTAGTTTACGTCATAACAATTGTGGAATCTCTCTCGTCACCCTCGACTATTCCCACGCCTCGTGGAGAAAAAACACATTGTTTCTTACCTGTTACATAGTCCTTGGTTCACTTTTTTTTCCTGTTATTAGTGCCTGTTCCTATAGCTTTTGTCAACGCTTCTTGTGTGGTACAGTGTTAAATGCCTTCTTATAGTCCAAAAATATGCAGTCCACCCATCCATCTCTCTCTCTCTCTCTCTCTCTCTCTCTCTCTCTCTCTCTCTCTCTCTCTCTCTCTCTCTCTCTCTCTCTCTCTCTCTCTCTCTCTCTCTCTCTCTCTCCTGCCTGATTTTCGATACCTTGTCAAAGAAATCTAGCAGATTTGTGATGTATTATTTTCCATTTTGAAAACCATGTTGGCTTTTATTTATCAATCCACTCCTTTCCAGTTGCTCCGCTACTCTTCTCCATATAATCTTCTCCATAACCTTGCTTACCATGCATGTCAGTCATTGTACTCTGTACTTATATACCACCTGTCTGTCGCATGTAACGACCATATTCACTATTCTCCAGACCTCGAGTAACTGCCTTTTTTTTCAGTTGACTTGTTGTAGATCACTGTTAGTTGTACATTTACACAGATCCCATTGAGAGATGTCTGCTTCCATTGTCATTGAGGTATATATATCTTGCTATGCAGTTTCTTCGCCTCTCTCCCGTTGTTTCTACTGTGTCCAGTGTTCGTTCAAGCACTCTCCCATTTTGGCTCTCTGACATTGCTCCTGATTTCACTGAAAAATCTTCCTAGATTGTTTTTTTTTTATCTCCTGACAGACTTTATAGTGAGCTCTGTTCCTTCCTTCTTCAGCCTTATAACTTGATCTTTACAGTTTTCTTGCTGATGTGAGTTTAAATCAGCTTTTGCTTAGATATAGCAAATTGTCGTCCACCTTTCTTCTATACCACGTGTGCTTGTTTCTGGCTCTACTGCTCACTTCCCTATTCTCGCATTCTTTAGTTTCTACCTTTCATTCATGCACTTGAACTTTCAGCTTTTATTTCCCTGCATCTCTGGGTGAATCGTGATTCACTCCGTTCTTGCCTGTGCCTCTTCTCCTTCTTGATATAAATTTCTCATCTGCATCCCGATACTTTTCACCTACGTACTCCATTTCATTCTCAGTTTTTCCGTCTAGTTACCTTTCCCATGGCACTCTACTTACAGAGTACCTTATGCAATAATAGTCTTGTCTTTCTGAAGTCACGTTTCATGCCCTCTGTTTATGTCTACATTCATTTCAGCTCCATGGTTCCTCTCATGTTGGATTTTCGCTACAAGGTTCAGCCTCGATGGTTCATCGCCTCCTGTCTACCTAGTTGTGTTCCTAACATGCTGACTCTTGAAGTTTTTCCATCGTTACCACCAACACTGTATCTCTATATTTCCACAGCTCTTGTGTGGCTCCAGACTTTATCATTATCAGTAGTTTACCATTGCTCACACGGGCTCGTCCAGCCACCTCTAATAATAACAACAACAAAAACAACAACAACAACAACAACAACAACAATAATAATAATAATAATAATAATAATAATAATAATAATAATAATAATAATCTTTATTTTTACAAGTACAATGTACACAGGCCTAATTGACATCAATGAAATACTACTGTATAGAAAGCCTATTGTTATGCACAGAATTTAGGGTGAATTAGGTCAATTTTGTTTCAAGGATGAGACCCACACCAGTCGACTAACACCCAGGTACCTATCTACTGCTAGGTGTACAGAGACAGCAGGTGTCTTAAGGAAACACTTCAAAATATTTTCACTCGCACCGGGGATCGAACCACGGGCCTCAGTATGTTAGCTAAGTCCACTAGCAATCCAGCCACGGGACACTTGCGATCGTATCCTCTATCATCATGTTGCTGTCATATTCCTGTTCTGGTCTCTTGCTGTTTGATGGTGGTAATTTGTACATCACTGCTATCACCATCTCAGGACCGTAGATTTAAGTGTCCCTATTAAGTAGTTATTCGCCGCTTCTCCATTTGTTCCGCTCATCTCAGAAGGAGTTGGATCCTGAATAACAATGGTGCCCTTCCACCTCCTGTCTCCTCTCATTTGTTGTCCAATTTGCATTTGTGTACAACACTTTCAGTTTCTTTTTCTGTTATTGTGCCCACTTATTTCGGCTGGCAGTTCTCTTAGTTCTTGACCACACACCAGGAGAGGAAGGGGAAGTAGAGGAGAGTGGAGGCTGGGAGGGTGGATCGTACATAGAGAGACCATGAGTGTGGAAGAGGAGGATGGGTTGAGTGGAGATCAAAGGAAGGCAGAGATGAGAGCTGGGATGGAGGCTGAGAGAATCAATCCTGCACTGGTAGGGTTTAGGAATAAGGGCGTAAGTGAGCGAGGGTCTGGGGTAAGGAATGAGTTGTTATGAGTTACAATGTTGGAGTGGGAAGGGGAGGTTAGTATTTCAGGGATTGTTTAGGGCTGAGCATGGAGTCACCATATGTGCACAACATTTGCAACTATCATCTCCTTCACTGGTTCTCCTTCCTCTTTTTGAATGTTTCGTATGTCCTCCCTCAGCTGTGCTCTCTTGAAAAGTTTTGTCCTGGTCGAGATATATACTATATTTGTTCGTCCCCCTCAACAGTAGTTTCTGCCTCATGATAAGATCTTTTGTGTGTACTCACCTATTTGTGGTTGCAGGGGTCGATTCATAGCTCCTGGCTCCACCTCTTCACTAATAGCTAATAGATCCTCTCTCTCCCTGCTCCATGAGCTTTATCAAACCTCGTCTTAAACTAACCAGATTATTCCACTTCCTGACAACTCTATGACTAAAGAAATAGTTCCTAACATCCCTTTGACTCATCTAAGTCAAAGGGATTGTGATCAGTTTTTTCTGTGTCCCATGTCTGGAGTATACTGTCTCTGTCCACCTTGTCAAATCCTTGCAGTATTTTGTATGTCGCTATCATGTCTCCCCTAACCCTCTGTCCTCTAGTGTCGTCAGGCCGATTTCCCTTAAGCTTTCTTCGTAGCTCTGGAACTCTTCTTATTGCAAACCTCAGCACTTTCTCTAATTTCTTGATGTGCTTGACGAAGTGTGGGTTCCAGCCTGGTGCTGCATACTCCAGTATGGGGGTGACATACACAGACGACAGAATCTTGAACGATTTCCTACTGAGGTATAGGAACGCTATTTTCAGGTTTGCTAGTTGCCCATATGCCGCAGCAGTTATCTGGTTGATGTGCGCCCCAGGAGATGTGATCGGTATTGCACTCACCCCAAGATCCTTTTCTTCGAGTGAGGTTTAAGGTTTTTGGCCACCTAGCCTATACTCTGTCTGCGGTCTTCTTTGTCCTTCCCGATATTCATGACTTTGTATTTGGTGGGGTTAAATTCGAGTAGCCAGTTGCTGGCCCAGGCTTCCAGCCTGTCCAGGTCTCTTTGTGGTCATGCCTGATCCTCATCCGATTTAATTCTCCTCATTAACTTCACATCATCTGCAAACAGGGACACTTCTGAGTCTATCCCTTCTTTCATGTCATTTATGTATACCAAAAATATCACTGGTCCTAGGACTGATCCCTGTGGAACACCGTTCGTCACAGAGGCCCACTTTGACACCACGTCACGTACCAAGACTCGTTGTTGCCTCCCTGTTAAGCATACCTGATCTTCTAGCTTTTGCACTAATCTCTTGTGAGGAACTGTGTCGAAGGCCTTCTTGCAGTCCAAGAAAATACAATCTACCCACCCCTCTCTCTCGTGTCTTACTTCTGTTACCTTGTCATAAAACTCCAGTAGGTTTATGACACAGGATTTTCTTTTCCTGAAACATGCTTGTTGTCGTTTATAAGCTTGTTCCATTCCAGGTGTTCCACCACTCTCGTTCTGATAATCTTCTCCATGACTTTGCATACTATACACATCAGTGACACTGGTCTGTAATTTAGTGCATCATGTCTGTTTCCTTTCTTAAAAATGGGACTACATTTGGCATTTTTCATAACTCAGGTAATTGCCCATTTTCAATAGATGTATTGAAAATTGTTGCTAGTGATACACACAGCGTCTTTGCTCCCTCTCTAGAGACCCACGGAGAAATGTTGTCCGGTCCCACCATCTTTCAGGTGTCAAGTTCACTTAGCACCTTCTTCACCTCCTCCTCGGTTGTGTGTATTTCAAGCACTTGTTGGTATATCCCTCATTGGTGTACCCCCTATTCTGAGTACCCAGAATCCTTCCTGTCTCCACTGTAAATACTTATTTAAATCTCCTCACATACTTCTTGGTAGTTTCTTGTGAACTCTCTACCTTCCTTCCTCAACCTGATTACCTGGTCTTTGATTGCTGCCTTACTCCTGATGTGGCTATACAACAGAATAAGGTCAGAATAGACTTTCGATGCTATGTCGTTTTCGTTCTGTTGTTGGGGTCCCTCCTTACCTCCCGCATACTCATTTCTGGCTCTTCGACTAATCTCCTTATTTTCCTGGGTCCTTCGACTTCTGTACTTTTTCCCTTCTCTAGCACACTGTGTGTGTTTGTGTGTGTGTGTGTGTACTCACCTATTTGTGGTTGCAGGGGTCGAGTCACAGCTCCTGGCTCTGCCTCTTCACTGATTGCTACTAGGCCCTCTCTCTCTATGCTCCATGAGCTTTATCATACCTCGCCTTAAAACTATGTATGGTTCCCGCCTCCACTGCGTTACTTTCTAGGCTATTCCACGGCCTGACAACTCTATGACTGAAGAAATACTTCCTAACATCCCTTTGATTTATCTGAGTCTTCAACTTCCAATTGTGACCTCTTGTGTCTGTGTCCCTTCTCTGGAACATCCTGTCTTTGTCCACCTTGTCTATTCAGTGCAGCATTTTATATGTCGTTATCATGTCTCCCCTGACCCTCATGTCCTCCAGAGTCGTCAGGCCGATTTCCCTCAACCTTTCTTCGTAGGACAATCCCCTTAGCTATGGGACTAGTCTTGTTGCAAACCTTTGCACTTTCTCTAATTTCTTGACGTGCTTGACCAGGTGTGGATTCCAAACTGGTGCTGCATACTCCAGTATGAGCCTAACGTAAATAGTGTACAGAGTCTTGAACGATTCCTTAATAAGGTATCGGAACGCTACCTTTAGGTTTTCCAGACGCCAATACGCTGCAGCAGTTATCTGATTGATATGTGCCTCAGGAGATGTGCTCGGTTTTATACTCACCCCAAGATCTTTTTTCTTGAGTGAGGTTTGCAGTCTTTGGCCACCTAGACTATACTCCGTGTGCAGTCTTCTTTGCCTTTCCCAATCTTCATGACTTTGCATTTGGCAGGGTTAAGTTCTCCTCATTAACTTCAAATTATCTGCAAACAAGGACACTTTTGAGTCTATCCCTTTCGTTATGTCATTTACATATACCAAGAACAGAACAGGTCCTAGGACTGACCCCTGTGGAACCCCACTTGTCACAGGCGCCTACTCTGACGCCTCGACATGTACCATAACTCGTTGTTGACTCTCTGTCAGGTATTCTCTGATCTATTGCAGTGCCTTTCCTGTTATATGTGCCTGATCCTCTAGCTTTTGCAGTAACTTCTAGTGAGGAACTGTGTCGAAGGCCTTCTTGCAGTCCAAGAAAATGCAGTCGATCCACCCCTCTCTCTCTTGTCTTACTTCTGTCACCTTGTCATAAAACTCTAATAGGTTTGTGACACAGGATTTTCCTTCCCTGAAACTGTGCTGGCTGTCGATTATACACTTGTTTCTTTCCAGGTGCACCACCACTCTCCTCCTGATGATCTTCTCCATGACTTTGCATATTATACACGTTAGTGATACAGGTCTGTAGTTTAATGCCTCATGTCTGTCTCTTTTTTTAAAAATTGGGACTACATTTGCCATCTTCCATACCAGTGTGTGTGTGTGTGTGTGTGTGTGTGTGTGTGTGTGTGTGTGTGTGTGTACTCACCTATTTGTACTCACCTATTTGTGGTTGCAGGGGTCGATTCATAGTTCCTGACCCCGCCTCTTCGCTGATTGCTACTAGGTCCTCTCTCTCTCCCTGCCCCATGAGCTCTATCATACCTCGCCTTAAAACTATGTATGGTTCCCGCCTCCACTACGTCACTTTTTAGGCTATTCCACGGCCTGACTACTCTATGACTGAAGAAATACTTCCTAACATCCCTTTAATTCATCTGAGTCTTCAACTTCCAATTGTGACCTCTTGTGTCTGTATTCCTTCTCTGGAACATCCTGTCTTTGTCCACCTTGTCTATTCTGCGCAGTATTTTATATGTCGTTATAATGTCTCCCCTGACCCTCCTGTCCTCCAGTGTCGTCAGGCCGATTTTCCTCAACCTTTCTTCGTAGGACAATCCCCGTAGCTCTGGGACTAGTCTTGTTGCAAACCTTTGCACTTTCTCTAATTTCTTGACGTGCTTGACAAGGTGTGGATTCCAAACTGGTGCTGCACACTCCAGTATGGGCCTGACGTAAATGGTATGCAGAGTCTTGAACGAATCCTTACTGAGGTATCGGAACGCTATCCGTAGGTTTGCCAGGCGCCCGTATGCTGCAGCAGTTATCTGATTGATGTGCGCCTCAGGAGATATGCTCGGTGTTATAATCACCCCCAGATCTTTTTCCTTGAGTGAGGTTTGCGGTCATTGACCATCTAAACTATATTGTGTCTGCGGTCTTCTTTGCCCTTCCCCAATTCATGACTTTGCATTTGGCAAGGCTAAACTCAAGGAGCCAGTTGCTGGACCAGGCTTGTAGCCTGTCCAGGTCTCTTTGTAGTTCTGCCTGATCCTCATCCGATTTGATTCTTCTCATTAACTTCACATCATCTGCAAACAAGGACACTTCTGAGGCTATCCCTTCCGTTATGTCGTTCACATATTCCAAGAACTGCACAGGTCCTAGGACTGACCCCTGTGGAACCACACATGTCACATGTCCCCACTCTGACACCTCGTCACGTACCATGACTCGTTGCCTCCCTGTCAGGTATTCTCTGATCCATTGCAGTGCCTTCCCTGTTATGTGTGCCTGATCCTCTAGCTTTTGCAGTAACCTCTTGTGAGGAACTGTGTCGAAGGCCTTCTTGCAGTCCAAAAAAATGCAGTCGATCCACCCCTCTCTCTCTTGTCTTACTTCTGTCACCTTGTCATAAAACTCTAGTAGGTTTGTGACACAGGATTTTCCTTCCCTGGAACCGTGCTGGTTGTCAATTATACACTTGTTTCTTTCCAGGTGCTCCACCACTCTTCTCCTGATGATCTTCTCCATGACTCTGCATACTATACACGTTAGTGATACTGGTCTGTAGTTTAGTGCCTCATGTCTGTCTCCCTTTTTAAAAATTGGGACAACATTTGCCATCTTCCATACCTCAGGGAGTTGCCCAGTTTCAAATGATGTGTCGAAGATCTTTGTTAATGGCACACACAATATCTCTGCTCCCTCTTTAAGGACCCAGGGAGAGATATTGCCTGGTCCCACCGCCTTTGAGGTGTCAACTTCGCATAGCAGCTTCTTCACCTCCTCCTTGGTTATATGTACCTCATCCAGCACTTGCTGGTGTACCCCCTGTTCTGATTTCCTGGAGTCCTGCTGGTTTCCACTGTAAATACTTCTTTAAATCTCGTGTTGAGCTCCTGACATACCTCTCGGTCGTTTCTTGTGAATTTCCCATCACCCTTCCTCAGTCTGATTACCTGGTCCTTGACTGTTGTTTTCCTCCTGATGTGGCTGTACAACAGCTTCGGGTCAGTCTTGACTTTCGATGCTATGTCATTTTCATATTGTCGCTGAGCCTCCCTTCTTATCTGTGCATATTCGTTTCTGGCTCTTCGGCTAATCTCTTTATTTTCGTGAGTTCTCTGTCTTCTGTACCTTTTCCATTCTCTAGTACACCTAATTTTTGCCTCCCTACACCTTTGGGTGAACCAAGGACTCGTTCTGTTCTTCCCATTATTTCTGTTTCCCTTGGGAACAAACCTCTCCTCTGCCTCCTTGCATTTTGTTGCCACATAGTCCATCATTTCTTGTACTGGTTTTCTTGTCAGTTCCCTGTCCCACTGAATGTCTTGAAGGAAGTTCCTCATGCCTGAGTAGTTCCCCCTTTTGTAGTTTGGTTTTTCCCACCCTATTCCTGCTACTCTCTCCACTTGGAGCTCAACTATGTAGTCGAAGCACAGAACCACATGATCACTAACTCCCAGGGGCCTTTCATACATGATATCCTCGGTGTCCGAACTACTCAAGGTGAATACAAGGTCCAGTCTTGCTGGTTCATCCTCTCCTCTCTCTCTCTGGTAGTGTCTCTAACATGTTGATGCATGAGGTTTTCCAGTACCACATCCATCATCTAGGCTCTCCATGTTTCGGGACCCCATGGGGCTCCAGGTTTTCCCAGTCAATCTCCTTGTGATTGAAATCACCCATAGCTAGTAACTTTGCTCCCCCATGTGTGCTCTCCTGGCCACCTCGGCTAGTGTGTCGACCATTGCTCTGTTGCTCTCATCGTATTCTTGTCTTGGCCTCCTGCAGTTCTGTGGTGGGTTGTACATTACTGCAATTATCACCTTATGTCCCTCAGACTGGATTGTTCCTACTAAGTAGTCCCTTTCGCCCGTGCCATCCATTCCTTCCATTTTCTCAAAACCCCACTGGTTTTTAATGAGCAGTGCAACTCCTCCTCCCCCTCTCCTCCCTCTGTCTTTCCTGAGGATTTGATATCCGGATGGAAAGATTGAATCTGTTATTATTCTGGTGAGTTTTGTTTCTGTGAGTGCTATTATGTCTGGGGATGTCTCCTTGATTCTTTCGTGCCACTTCTCATACTATTTGTTATTCCATCTGCATTTGTATACCACACCTTCAACTTCTTTTCTAAGACTGTGGTCTGGGAGGTGTATTGGGGTTGGGGAAGTGGGAGACCTGATAAGGAACTGTGGGTGGTTGCTGTAGGGGTGGAGTTTGTAATGCAGTGGGTGGGGCATGGGTGTTTTGGTTTAGAGTGTTTGGTTGCACTGGGGTTGACCTGGTTGGGAGGCTTCTATAGGAACTTGTGAGGGAGGCTGTATGTGTGTGTGCGTGTGTACTCACTTGTTTGTATTCACCTATTTGTGGTTGCAGGGGTCGATTCATAGCTCCTGGCTCCGCCTCTTCGCTGGATGCTATTAAGTCCAATCTCTCCCTGCTCAATGAGCTTCATCATATCTCATCTTAAAGCTATGTATGGATCCTGCGTTCACTACATCACTCTCCAGACTGTTTCAGTTCCCAACAACTCTGTTGGGAGGGTTCCGTGGAGATATAATGGTTGGAGATAAACACACTTGTTGGGCTGTAACACTTATATTAGCAGTGTGAGGGGAGTGGCCCAGCCTGCTTGTAACCGCCTGTAAGTCTATCCATGAACTGAGAAAGAGAGCATGGTGTGACGTCACATGCTAGCCACTGGATCTAGCTGAGGAGGGAGCCTAAGTATATTCATGGATGATACGATCTACAATATACTACACAAGCATATGTATAGGGAATTCAGTAGCTATACTGACAACTCTATGTGACTCATAAGAACATAAGAACATAAGAATGTAGGAACACTGCAGAAGGCCTACTGGCCCATACGAGGCAGGTCCTTATCAAAACGACATCTACCTAAAGCTACTCAAGAAATAACTCCCGTACCCCTTGACACCAATCAAACCCAGCCCCTCCCACTCATATATTTGTCCAGTCTCTTCTTAAAGCTACACAAGGTCCTAACCTCTATCACCCCACTGGGAAGACTGTTCCACGCATCTACAACTCTGTTAGAAAACCAGTACTTACCTATGTCCTTTCTAAATCTAAATTTATCCAACTTAAATCCATTATTCCTGATTCATCTGAGTCTTCAACGTCCAGTTGTGATTGTTATGCAAAAATATGGGATAGCTGGGGGCTTGAGCCTGGTCTATGGGCAAAGGTAAAAGTTACTCAAATCTCAAGCCCAAACAGGCCACCCAGGGCTATCCGAGTCAAAACAGAAAGCGCTAAACTAGTATGTGTACTTAAAGGGGTTAGGCAAAATCCCAATTAGGAAAATATATCTATTTAGTCAACATAACATAACAGAAACACCTTAATCCTAAACGCCCAAATGAGGGTACACAAGCAACAGCTGGCTTGAGGTCCAGCCACCATAACCACTATGCCTAGTCAGCGCCAGGCCCACTCTACTCCACTTCCATCCTCATATTTCCTCACTCCTCCCACAGCACCCTGACCATGTCAGAGCCTGGGTGAACATACAGGTAAGCCATATGAGAGCCTATGGCTTGAGTTAGATAAACAAAATGAGTGCACAACTACGAACTTATCTTAAATACACAGCATCTCCGACGCCAGCCTCTACACACCATGCTAACGTCACGTGACTCCCCCAAACCACGCTTACTCTGCGTACCCAAACATCCTTGGAAAATAAATCATTAACAGAATTTCTTTATAATTACAGTTAGAGTACTTTACAGTACCCCCAAATGCACATTATCAATTATAAAATTATTCTTTACAATTATAATATTCATACTATTATGGCACACTTCTCCACTATATGTACATTACGATGTCATGCAGAACCCTGCATAACATGATCCCTTGTTACTGTGTCCCATCTCTGAAACATCCTGTTCCCATTCACCCCGGCAATTCCTCTCAGTATTTTATATATCGTTATTATTTCATCCCCTATCCATCCTGTCTTCCAATGTCGTCAGGAAGATATCCCTTAACCTCTCCTCGTAGGACATACCCCTTAGCTTCGAGACTAATCTTGTTGCAAAGTTTTGCATCCTAATTTCTTGACATGCTTGACCATGTGTGGTTTGCATACTGGTGCAGCATACTCCAATATGGACCTGATACACGGTGTAGTCTTGAACGCTTCCTTACTCAGGTGTCGAAACGGTATTCATAGTTGTGCCAGGTGCCCATATGCTGCAGTAGTTATATGGCTGATGTGGGGCTCAGGAGATGTACTCGGTCATATATTCACCTCAGTATCTTTTTCCTTGAGTGAGGTTTGTAATCTTTGGTTCCCTAGCCTGCAATCTGTCTATGGTCTTCTTTCACCTTCCCTAATCTTCATGACTTTGGATTCGGTGGGGTTAAACTCCAGGAGCCAGTTGCTGGACCAGGCTTGCAGCCTATCCAGATCCCTTTGTACTCCCATCTGACCCTGATTCCCTTGAACTCTTCTCTTTAACTTCACACTGTTTGCAAACAGGGACACCTTTGAATCTGTCCCTTCCGTCATGCCATTCACATATTACAGAAACAGCCCCGGCCCTAGGACTGACCCATGTGGAACTCTGTTCGTCACATGCGCCCACTCTGATACCGTGTCATGAACCATCACTAGTTGTTTCCTTCCTGTCAGGTATTCTCTGAGCTCTTGCAATACCCTTCCAATTACTCCCAATTGCTCATTTAGCTTTTTCACTAATCTCTTGTGTGGAAATGTGTCGAAGGCCTTTATGCAGTCCTAGAAAATGCGGTCTATCCACCCTTCTCTCTCTCTTTCATCTTACTTCTGTCATCTTGTAAAACTGAAGGAGGTTTTTGACATGGGATTTCTCCTCTTTGAAACCGTCCTGGTTATCGTTTACAAGCTCATTCCTTTCTAGGTGCTCCAATACTCTTCTCCTGATAAGCTCCTCTATCACTTTGCATACTATGCATGTCAGCGACACTGGTCTGTAGCTTAATGCTACCTGCCTGTCTCCTTTCTTAAAGATTGGAACTACTTTTGCCGTCTTCCACACCTCTGCTCCTTCTTTCAGGACCCCATGGGGAATGTCCGGTCTCACTTAGAAGCCTATTCATCTCCTCCTCTGTTGTATGTAATGTGTCCAGCGCTTGATGATGTACCTTTCCATCCTTGTTTGCTGGAGTCCTATCTGTCTCCAAAGAAAACATTTCCAAGAATCTCGTGTTGAGCTCTTCACTTACTTCTTTGTCGTTTCTTTTGAACGCCCATCCTTCCTTCTTCAGTCTTATTACCTGATACTTTATTATTGTTTTCCTTCTGGTGTGGCTGTACAACAGCTTTGGGTCAGATTTGGCTTTTGATGCTATTAAACTAATCTCCTTATTTTCCTGGGCTCTGTTTCTTCTATACTTTTTCCATTCTTTAGCGAACTTTGGGAGAACCAATACTCGTTTTAATCTTCCTGTTGTTTCTGTTACCTTTGGGAACGAACTTCCCCTCCTCTTCCTTGCATTTTGTGGTCACGTAATCCATCATTTCATTTACTTTTTTTCCATCAGCTCTCTTTCCCACTGTACCTCATGCAGAAAATTTCTCATGCCTGAGCAGAACCCTCTTTTGTAGTTTGGCGTCTCCCGTCCAACTTGTGGTGCTTCACTCTCTATTTTTAACTCTAAAATATATTCAAAGTTGAGGACCACGTGATCACCAGCTCTGAGGGGCCTTTTATATGTCATGTCCTCAATGTCAGAACTACTCAAGGTGAATAAAAGGTCCAACGTTGCTGGATCATCATCTGCTCTTTCTTTCTTTCTCTCTCTCTCTCTCTCTCTCTCTCTCTCTCTCTCTCTCTCTCTCTCTCTGATAGTGTCCCTGACATGTTGATGCATCTTAGCTCTCCACGATTCTGGTCCCCCATGTAGCTCCAGGTTTTCCCAATCAGTCTACTTGTGATTGAAATCACTCACAACTACTAAGTTTCCCCACTCAAATGGGTTCGTCTGGCTAATTCAGCTAGTGTGTCCACCATTGCTCTTTTGCTCTTATTGTATTCGTTTCTTGGCCTCCTGCTATTCTGTGGAAGGTTGTACACCACTGCAATCACCACCCTTGGCCCCACAGACTGAAGTGTTCCTACTATGTAGTCCCTTCCATTTTGTTCATTCCCTCCATTTCTTCTTCATTGGTTTTTGATGAGTAGTACAACTCCTCCCCGTCTGCTCCCTCTACCTTTCCTCAGGATCTGATATCCAGATGGAAAGAATGCATCTGTTATCGTCCCCATGAGCTTTATTTTGGTGAGTGCTATAATGTTTTGAGGATATCTCCATGATTCATGCCACTCCTCACATTTATTTGTTATTCCGCTTGTGTTGGTGTACCAAACCTTCCGCTTCTTTTCTAATATTGTGATCTCGGGAGTTCGTTGGGACTTGGGGAGTGGGAGACCTGGCAGGATACTATGGATGGGGGGGCTGCTGTGAAGGTGGAGGTTGCTGTGTGCGGGAGGAGGCTGTGTACGGAGTGTGGGTTGTTCTCGGTTAGTATTCTAAGTTGTGGTGGGGTTGTCAGGGTTGAGGTTCTTTTGTAGGTGGCTCTGAGGGAGGTTGTATTTGCTCTTCCTTCTGAGTCTAGGTTCCCCTGCCTGTCTCATCCTTGAGTTTGTTTCCTGTTCCTTGCATGTTTGAATCCTCTCTCTTAGTTTCTTTCTTCTTACGTTCTGTCTCAGTTGTGGTGCACCCGCTGGAAATTTGATTAGCCTCTTAGCTGTGCTATCTTCTGCAAGATCCTGTTTAGCACCGTTTCTGACTTGAAAATCAAGCTGACTGGATAATTTTTTCCCCTTGAAAACCTCCATGAAAATTTGTCAGCTGGGTGATTTCATCCTCTCCTATCTATATCATGATATTATCAGTCCCGTTTTGCTTCCCCTTGTTGTCTTCATAAGTTGCCGCTTTGTTCTCCTGAAACAAAGAAACAAAGATTGACTTTTACCTTTCAGGCTCCCTTTGCATCTCATTATCAGATTTAAGTATTTCCATTGCTGCTTTCCTTAACATTTCCTGGATCTCTTGATGGTCTGATAATTCCTCTACATTGGACCTGTCGTCTCCTTCCCTTTATTCAGTCCCTTCTCTCTCTGCTGTGCCTGCACCTAATATCCTGCCACTTTGACTCCTCAACTTTAATCTATTTCTTCAATCTATTTTAGCATTTTCAGTTCCTCCTCTAAGCTCCATAATCTAACCTCTGATCTCTACAGTCATCTTCCTTCCTAGACTCTTCCATAGCTTGCCAGACTTTCTGTCCTACTCACAGGGATCCCATTTTTTCTGCAAGTTACCACAAATGTAAAGCTTATGTACGTTTGTGTGTGCATGTAGGTGTGCACACGTGTGTGTGCGTGTGTGTATGTGTGTGTGTGTGTGTGTTTGTGTGTGTGTGTGTGTGTGTGTGTGTGTGTGTGTGTGTGTGTGTGTGTGTTTGTGTCACTATGTATGTGTGTGTATATGTGTGTATGTGTGTATATATGAGTGTGTGTGTGTGTGTGTGTACTCACCTAGTTGTACTCACCTAGTTGAGGTTGCGGGGGTCGAGTCCGAGCTCCTGGCCCCGCCTCTTCACTGATCGCTACTAGGTCACTCTCCCTGAGCCGTGAGCTTTATCATACCTCTGCTTAAAGCTATGTATGGATCCTGCCTCCACTACATCGCTTCCCAAACTATTCCACTTACTGACTACTCTGTGGCTGAAGAAATACTTCCTAACATCCCTGTGATTCATCTGTGTCTTCAGCTTCCAACTGTGTCCCCTTGTTACTGTGTCCAATCTCTGGAACATCCTGTCTTTGTCCACCTTGTCAATTCCTCTCAGTATTTTGTATGTCGTTATCATGTCCCCCCTATCTCTCCTGTCCTCCAGTGTCGTCAGGTTGATTTCCCTTAACCTCTCCTCGTAGGACATACCTCTTAGCTCTGGGACTAGTCTTGTTGCAAACCTTTGCACTTTCTCTAGTTTCTTCACGTGCTTGGCTAGGTGTGGGTTCCAAACTGGTGCCACATACTCCAATATGGGCCTAACGTACACGGTGTACAGGGTCCTGAATGATTCCTTATTAAGATGTCGGAATGCTGTTCTGAGGTTTGCTAGGCGCCCATATGCTGCAGCAGTTATTTGTGTGTGTGTGTGTGTGTGTGTGTGTGTGTGTGTGTGTGTGTGTGTGTGTGTGTGTGTGTGTGTGTGTGTGTGTGTGTGTGTGTGTGTGTACTCAGTTGTACTCACTTTGCTGTGGCTGCATGGGTCGAGTCACAGGTCCTGGCCATGCCTCTTCACTGGTCGCTACTGGGTCACTCAACCTGCGCCAAGAGCTTTACTATACCTCTTCATAAAGCTACGTATGGAGCCTGCCTCCACTACATAACTTCCCAAACTATTTCACTTCCTCACAACTCTGTGACTGAAGAAATATTTCCAAATATCCCTGTGATTCATCTGAATCTTCAACTTCCAATTGTGACCCCTTGTTGCTGGGTCCCATAGCTGGAACATCCAATCTCTCTCCACGTTGTCAGTTCCTTTCAGTATTTTATATATCGTTATCATATCTCCCCTATCTCTCCTGTTCTCGAGTGTCGCCAGGTCAATTTCCTTTAACCTCTCCTCATAGATCATACCCCTTAGCTCCGAGACTAGTCTTGTTGCAAACTTTCGCAATTTCTCTAATTTCCTTACATGCTTGGCTAGATGTGGGTTCCAAACTGGTTCTGCATACCCCCTGTATAGGCCTAACATACACGGTGTACAGGGTCCTGAATGATTCCTTATTGTGATGTTAGAATGCTGTTCTTAGATTTGCCAGGCACCTATATGCTGCAGCAGTTATTTGGTTGATGTGCGCCTCGGGAGATGTTCCCGGTGTTATTCTCACCCCAAGATCCTTTTCCTTGAGTGAGGTTTGTAGTCTTTGGCCCCCTAGACTGTACTCCATCTGTGGTCTTTGCTCTTCCTCAATCTTTATGACTTTGCACTTGGTGGGGTTGAACTTCAGGAGGCAGTTTCTGAACTAGGCCTGCATCCTGTGCAGATCCCCTTGTAGTTGTGCCTGGTCTTCATCCAACTGAATTCTTCTCATCAACTTCACATCATCTCCTAACAGGGAAACTTCTGAGTCTATTCCGTCCGTTATGTCGTTCACATACACCAGAAACAACACAGGTTCTAGGACTGACCCCTGTGGAACCCCACTCGTCATAGGCATCCGCTCTGTTGCTGCAGTACCTTCCCTGTTATACCTGCCTTGTCTTCCAGCTTATACACTAATCTCTTGTGTGGAACTGTGTCAAAAGCCTTCTTACAGTCCAAGAAAACTCAAACTATCCCCCCTCCCTCTCTTCTTTAACTGATGTCACCCTATCATGGAACTCCAGTAGGTTTGTGTCAGAGGATTTCCTGTCCCAGAAACCTTGCTGGTTGTCGTTGATAAGCTCATTCCTTTCTAGGTACTCCACCCCTCTTCTCCTGATAATCGTCTCCGTGGCTTTGCATAATGTGCATGTTAGTAACACTGCTCTGTAGTTTAGTGTTTCCTGTCTGTCTCCTTTTCTAAAAATTGGGACTGCATTTGCTGTCTTCTGTACTTTATGTAGTCGCCCTGTTTCTATAAATGTGTTGAAGATTGTTGTTAGTGGCACGCATAGCACCTCTGCCCCCTCTATCAGGACCCATTGAGAGATGTTATTCGGCCCCATCGCCTTTGAGGTATCTAGCACTCTTAGGAGCCTCTTCACTTTTTCCTCAGTTGTATGAATTCTGTCCTACATTTCATGTGTACCCTACTTCTCTATCTTTCCAGAGTCCCTTCTGTCTCCTCTCTGAACACTCGTTCTTCCTTCCTCGGCCTGATTACCTGGTCCCTTACTGTTGTTTTTCTCTTGATGTGGCTGTACAACAGCTTGAGGTCAGAGACTTTCGCTGCTATGTCATTTTCGAAATGTCGTTAGGCCTCCCTTCTTACCTGTGCATATTCATTTCTGGCTTAATGACTGCTCTCCTTATTCTCCCGGGCCATTTATACTTCTTCCGTTCTCTAGCACGCTTGGTTTCAGCCTCTCTACACCTTTGAGTGAACCAAGGGCTCATCCTGGCCTTTTCGTTATTTCTGTTACCCTTGGGTACAAACCTCTCCTCAACTTCCTTGCATATTGTTGTCACATATTCCATCATCTCCTTTACTGAGTTCCCTGCCAGTGCTCTGTCCCACTGAGCCTTGTGCAGGCCATTCTTCATGCCTCTGTAGTCCCATCTCTTGTAGTTTGGCTTCGTTTGTCCTACCCATCCTGCTTCCCTCTCCACTTGTAACTCTACTATGTATTCGAAGCTCAGAACCACGTGGTCACTGGCCCCAGTGGGTCTTTCATATGTGATATCCTCAATATCTGCACTATTAGAGGAGAATATTAGGGCCAGTCTTGCTGGTTCATCTTCTCCTCTCTCTCTGAGTGTCCCTTATGTGTTGGTACATAAGGGTTTCCAGTACCACCTCCAACATCTTAGCCCTCAATGTTTCAGGGTTCCCATGTGGCTCCAAGTTCAGCGAGTGTGTCACACATCGCTCTGCTACTCTCATCATACTCTTGCCTTGGCCTCCTGCTGATCTGTGGTGGGTTATACATCACTGCAATTACAACCTTAGGACCTTCAGACTGAAATGTTCCTATTATGTAGCCTCTTGCTTCTCCTCTGCTTCCTTTCTCCAGCTCATCAAAATCCCATTGATTTTTGATGAGCAGTGCCACTCCTCTGCCTCCTTTGCTCCTTCTGCCTTTCCTCAGGATCTGATATCCTGTTGGAAAGATGGCGTCTGTTATCATTCCTGTGAGCTTGGTATCAGTGAGAGCTATGATGTCCAGTCATGCCTCTTTGAATTTTGTGCCACTTATTTGGTATTCCATCAGCGTTGGTGTACCATACCTTCAGTTTCCTCTCCAACACTGTGTTCTGGGGGTCTGTGGGGGTGGAGGGCCTTGTAATGTGCTGTGGGATTCTACAGCATATTGTGGGGGTGGGGGCTGTAAGTGTGGATTGCAGTTTGTGTTGGGATATTGTGTTTGGCTGAGGGGTTCTGATTGTGAGAGAGTTTGGTCAACCTGGATGATGAGTCACCAGAGAGAGTTTGGTCAACCTGGATGATGGGTCGCCTGAGAGAGTTTGGTTCTGCGTGTGCTTGTGCTTGTTTGTCTGTCCTTGTCTCTCTTCCTACCCTTTTTTCCTTTTTGTTTCTTCTCTCTCAGCTGCTGTCGTTCTGTTTTTGTTCTGTTACAGTCTAGGAAGTGCCTCTTGTATGTTGATGATTCCTTCAGCCATGGTTTCTTTTGCAGGATACTGTTCTAAGTGGCCAATTTCTCCCCTTCAAGTACCCTCCTATTCTCCAAAAATTTACTGTCTTGCCTATTTCCTTGCCTGTTTCCTATTTTTCTTTCATTATGTGTCCTCCCTTTGCTCTCCTGAAGGCAATGAATAAACATTGACTTCTCCCTCTCCTCCTCCTCCTCCCTTTGCCTTTCCCTTTGCATCATTGGGTTCTGTTTGTACATAGTCATTGACTCATATTTTTTCCTGTAACTCATGGTTGCATTGTCTTGCCAATGCATGGGATCTGTCACCTTCTCTACTTTCTCCCCTCTCATTTCCTGCTATGCCTGCTCCTAACAGCTCTCCCCCTACATTATTTTTCTTCCTTGGTGGACTGATACGGCCTTAGCATAAGTCTTGTCTCCTTTCTTTCCAATGAGCTCCTTATTCAATAGGGGTGTACCTGCTTAGATGCCATGTTTCCTCAGGGCAATAGATGTGTAACTTGCTTCAGCATATTTACCTCATATTCTAAGGCGTGTATCCTGGCTTCTATGGCTTCAGCTTGTGACTCACATTTCTTCTTCTCTGACTCCATCCTCTTCTCTATTTTTGCAGAAAGCTTACCTAGTTTGCTCTCCTACTCTTGTTACATCCTCTTACATTGCTCTTCCATCCATTTTTCCTTACCAAGACCATCATGCTCTGATCCCCTGAGCCTTTGACATCCTCTCTGAGCTACCTTTTTTTTTTTTTTGTTTCAGTTTTTTTTAATGGTTATATTTTTGTAGTGTGTGTGTGTGCGTGTGCTGTTTGTGTAAGTGTTTGTGTGTGTGTGTGTGTGTGTGTGTGTGTGTGTGTGTGTGTGTGTGTGTGTGTGTGTGTGTGTGTGTGTGTGTGTGTGTGTGTGTGTGAGTGTTTAATGAGATTATTTGGTGTAACTGGAAGCGGGGTGTAAATGATACGTCTTCCCGAGGCTTCTTTGTTTATTTGCAATGTCGTGGTGGGTACACAGGCTTGTGTGTTTGTGCCCATGGCCCGGGTAGGCCATCCCACGAGAGGAGAGAGCTACTAGTACTTGTGTCTTGCTGCTTGGCTGCTGAGAGAGTGAGAGAGTGTGGGCCCAGCATCCCACAGACTTGGGCAGGCCCAGAGGGCAGCACTTTAGTGGCACGAAATATGGACTAAGCTGTGCAGACAGTACAGGCTGTCTACATCGCTCGGCCACCTACCACATGGTCGTCCCGACCATGTCTGGTGGTAAAAAGAAACTTGGTCTCTCTCTCGTAGGAACAGGGCACAGAACACAAAAAAAACATATATATACATATGGACATGGAAAAAAAAACTTCCTATAGGGAGGGAAGAAAAAAACATGTAGGGTGTGATAAACATCGTGGTCAAAGGCAGTGAGCGTCGAAGGGCATCACTGCATGTCTTCCTGTGTCTGGACAGATACTGCAACACAGGAGACATCGCTGCGGCTGAGCTGTGACATAACAGGTTATGGTCTCCTCTGGAATGGTGAAGCAGCCATCGTAGGAGTCGCTGCAGGTTTCACTCAATCTGGGACATGACATACTGGTGCCCTCGAGTGAGACGTCGTCAAAACTCAGCAACTGGGCAGGACTTCTGGCAAGCAACTCAGGAGGACACTTCTCGACTGGTACTGTTGCTGGGCTGTCACTGCCGGCGAGCGTGGAGCGAGTCGTGGCAGAGACGACTGGGCGAAACATCTGGGAGTCGTAACATCATACACCAGACTGCAGTGAGCGAGCTAGCAGTCAAAGTGGCATCTTCTTTGTGCAGGCTGCTCACTGAAGCTTGTGACATGAGGCTGACACAATGCCTACCGACAGGGCTAACTGCGGCTTGATGAGTGTCATTCTCTAGGCAGTTAGAGTTAGCAGAAGTTAGTCTAAGCATCCCCAGACTTGTTTCTTTACATATAACTGCATTCTGAAAGTCTGGAGGTGAAGTGAAACAAATCTCGATGGGAATCGTAGCAGGTACGATTCTGCAGAACATCACGAGCGACGAGCATAAGAGCTTTCTGTACAAGGGGGCTCGGGCTCAGAGCTGACTGACATCAGCTGTCAAACGCACTGGCCACACCGCGTGACTAACACAACGGTACAACATGGCTTAACTAGCAAATGCTTTTCTGTGCACAAAACTGACACTAAGCCATACACTAACATGTGAGAGCACTGACTGAGAGGAATTAATTAACACACGACATATATCTTCTCTCAATTTTCTCGACAATACTGAAATAATTAGTAGAAACACTCGATGTGACATCATGTGATGTCAGGCGTGACGTCGCGAGGTGACGTCAGCAGCATTGTGACGTCAACAGACATCTCGAGGTGACGTCAGGCAGACATCGTCGGTGATGTCAATGTGATGCGGGCAGCAGACCACAGCATGAGGATTGGGACATCTGGCTTGGTAACCCACATGGCTTGTAAATCTACGTGACGTCGCCCACACCCCACGTTACCTGGAGGTTACCTGGAGGTTATTCCGGGGATCAACGCCCCCGCGGCCCGGTCCACGACCAGGCCTCCCGATGGATCAGGGCCTGATCAACTAGGCTGTTACTGCTGGCCGCACGCAGTCCGACGTACGAGCCACAGCCCGGCTGATCCGGCACCGACTTTAGGTATCTGTCCAGCTCTCTCTTGAAGGCAGCCAGGGGTTTATTGGCAATTCCCCTAATGCTTGATGGGAGGCTGTTGAACAGGTTTGGGCCCCAGACACTTATGGTGTTTTCTCTTAGTGTACCAATGGCGCCCCTACTTTTTATTGGCGGCATTTTGCATCGCCTGCCCAGTCTTTTACTTTCGTAGGGAGTGATTTCTGTGTGCAGATTTGGGACCATTCCTTCCAAGATTTTCCAAGTGTAGATTATGATATATCTCTCCCTCCTGCGTTCCAACGAGTACAAGTCAAGTGCTTCCAAGCGTTCCCAGTAGTTAAGGTGCTTGACAGAACTTATACGTGCAGTAAAGGATCTCTGTACACTCTCTAGATCTGCGATTTCACCTGCTTTGTATGGAGATGTTAATGTACAGCAGTATTCCAGCCTAGAGAGAACAAGTGATTTGAAAAGGATCATCATGGGCTTGGCATCTCTCGTTTTGAAAGTTCTCATTATCCATCCTATCATTTTCTTTGCACGTGCGATCGTGGCACTGTTGTGATCCTTGAAAGTGAGATCCTCAGACATTACTACTCCCAGGTCCCTTACATTATTTTTCCGCTCTATTGTATGGCCGGAGTCAGTAGTATACTCTGTTCTAGTTATTATCTCCTCCAGTTTTCCATAACGGAGTAGTTGGAATTTGTCCTCATTGAACATCATATTGTTTACCGTTGCCCACTGGAAAACTTTGTTTATATCTTCTTGGAGGTTAACCGCGTCCTCAGCAGATGACAGCCTCATGCAGATCCTAGTATCATCCGCAAAGGATGATATGGTGCTGTGGTGTATATCTCTGTTTATGTCTGATATGAGGATAAGGAATAAGATGGGGGTGAGTTCTGTGCCTTGTGGAACAGAGCTCTTCACTATGGCAGCCTCCGATTTAACTCTGTTGACCACTACTCTTTGTGTTCGATTTGTTAGGAAGTTGAAGATCCATCTCCCCACTTTCCCAGTTATTCATTTAGCACGTATTTTATGGGCTATTACGCCATGATCGCATTTGTCAAATGCTTTTGCAAAGTCTGTGTATATTACATCTGCATTCTGATTTTCTTCCAGTGCATCCAAGGCCATGTCATAGTGATCCAGTAGTTGTGAGAGGAAGGAGCGACCTGCCCTGAACCCATGTTGCCCTGGATTGTGCAGATTTTGGGAATCCAGGTGATTTGCAATCCTGCTTCTTAGCACTCTTTCAAAGATTTTTATGATGTGGGATGTCAGAGCTATTGGTCTATAGTTCTTAGCTAATGCTTTGCTGCCACCTTTATGGAATGGGGCTATATCCGTTGTTTTAAGTGACTGTGGAATTTCACCCATGTCCAAGCTCCTCCTCCATAGTGTACTTAGGGCACGCGAGAGGGGTTTCTTGCAGTTCTTAATGAAAACAGAGTTCCACGAGTCTGGGCCCGGGGCTGAGTGCATAGGCATGTTGTCAATGGCTTTTTCGAAATCTATCGGAGTTAGGGTAATGTCGGAAATCTGGCATACATTTATGGAGTTTTGAGGCTCATTCATGAAGAAATCATTTGGGTCGTCGATCCTCAGACCGATTAGTGGTTCACTAAACACAGAGTCGTACTGGGATTTCAATATTTCACTCATTTTCTTGTTGTCGTCTGTGTAAGTCCCATCCTGTCTGAGTAAGGGCCCGATACTAGATGTGGTATTTGCCTTGTTTTTGGCATATGAAAAGAAATATTTTGAATTTCTTTCAATTTCACTAATAGCTTTAAGCTCCTCCTGCCTCTCCTGGTTCCTGTAAGAGTCATTTAGCTTAAGTTCGATAGTTTCCACTTCCTTGGTCAGCGCCTCCCTTCGTGTATCAGATATTCTAGCACTCCTGAGGAGCTCAGTGACTCTTCGTCGTCTTCTGTAGAGGGAGCGTCTTTTTCTCTCCAGTTTACTCCTGCTCTTCTTCTTTCTTAGGGGAATATGCCTAGAACATGCTTCGGCTACCAGGCAGTTGATCCTTTCAAGGCACTGGTTTGGGTCCATGTCATTTAAGACATCTTCCCAACATGTTTCGTTTAGGACATGGTTTACCTGGTCCCAGTTGATGTTCTTGTTGTTGAAATTGTATTTTGTGAAGACACCTTCACAGGTACATGCATTCTGTTGTTCAGGACCCCTATGCATGTACGTCTGGACTTCGATTAGATTGTGATCGGAATTAGTTGTTTTTGATATTCTTATGTCTCTTATCAGGTCCTCATTATTTGTGAAGATAAGGTCAAGTGTGTTTTCTAGTCTTGTTGGCTCCACTATCTGGTGGCTTAAGGTGTGTTTTTCGCAGAGACTTAGTAGCTCATGTGTGTGTGACCTTTCATCTGCGCTACCTCCGGGGATTGTTTCAGCTATAACATTATTTGCTACATTCTTCCATTTTGTATGCCTTAGGTTGAAATCACCAAGCAGTAAGATGTTTGGGGATGGAGCTGGAAGGTTTTCCAAACAGTAATCGATTTTCAGTAGCTGTTCCTTGAACTGTTGGGAGGTTGCATCTGGTGGCTTGTATACAACCACAATGACTAGGTCTTGGTTCTCGATCTTTATTGATAGAATTTCAACTACCTCATTTGTGGTGTTCAGCAACTCTGTGCAGATAAGGGACTCTTTGACATACAGGCCAACCCCCCCTTGTTGCCTGTTTTTTCTGTCGCATCTAAAAAGGTTGTAACCACTTATCCATATTTCACTGTCAAAGTGATCTTTTGTGTGAGTCTCTGTGAAGGCTGCAAACATTGCATTAGACTCCACTAGAAGTCCACTGATAAAAGGTATTTTGTTGTTGGTGGATGGTTTAAGGCCCTGTATATTAGCAAATATGAACGAGGTTGTATTCTGTGTTTGTTGGGGGATTTTGTTATTGGCATCAGTAGTTGTAATAATTCTGGAGGGCCATGGGTGGCCACTGGCTGCGCCTCCAGTCCAACAAGGCTCCAAGGTGGTGGACTATTTTTGTTATTTCCTTCCATTTTCTTTTTTCGTTTCCTGCCACTAAAAAATCACCTGGAGTTGGGTTGTCGTAGCTACTATTGTTTGTCTTGTGGGGTCTGTGCCTCCTGGTCCCTTTTAGATGGTATGCAGGGCATTCGATGTTGTAACACTGCTTCTGGAGGACCGAGGAGTGGCACATTTTTGGGTGAAAGAAAGTACAGGAAGAAGAACGACACACTCCTTTAGACAGGAGGTCGCTACATTTTTTGGGATGGTCAAAGTAGCATGCCCCATTTTTTCCCCCTGTTATTCCATGCTTACAGATGCCCCAAGCATAATATTTGCACAAATTCACCTTTGGTTGAGAATTGTTGGGAGGTGTGTTGTCAATTTCTGCAGGTTCTGGGACTGCACTATAATCCTCAGTATCCAAGCCAGGGCCACCCCGTCCTGGATTCCATCTACTTTCCCCAGTAGAGGAAGGAGGAGACTCCTCTCCAACATCTGTACTGTGGGCCACGGTCTTGTGCAATGATGGTTGTATATTTACTGTTTTTGTGGTGGTTTGGGTAGTGTCCCTAGGAGAGTCTGGGCTGGCAGTAGGGCTGGGGGCTGGGTCTGGGTCAGCACTGGGGCTGGGGGGTGGGGCTGGGTCTGGGCCAGCACCAGCACTGAGGGTACTGGTGCTATGCCTGGGGGAGCTTGGGCCAGCACCATCACTGTGGGTATTAGTGCTAAGACTGGGGGATGGGTCTAGTTTAGCACCATGTGGGTGACTAGATAGTTTCGAGTCATCTGTTGTGGTATGGACATTCTGCATTTTTTGATACACTATCTCTTGCTCCCATGTTTTATATATTTTTGGTAGACTATCCAAGAGGTCATCCTTGTTTTCTTGATTATTTTTATCATTTATTACTCTCCTTAGTACCTTTCTGATACCTGCCCAAAGTTCTACATCTTTATTGCACAACCAGAAGCACCTTGCTAGTTCAAGGTCATTTTTTGAGGCTGTATTTAGTCTAGTACAAGAGATATGGTGTTTGGAAGAGCATAGGTTGCATGTGATTCTGGAATTCCTTCCAAGGATTTTTTTACATGTCCCACAGATATGCTGTGCTGACATCCTGTCTGTATCCTATTACACTGTATGCCACGGAAGAAAACTGATTTCCACTTTACCTTTCTCTTGCTGGTGCCAGTAATATGCAAGATGTATTTATACGAACCAAGTTTGCAGTATGTGGGTGGTGGTGTAGGGTGGGTGTAGGGTGGGTGGTGGGTGTAGGGTGGGTGGTGGTGCAGGGTGGGTGGTGGTGCAGGGTGGGTGGTGGGTGTAGGGTGGGTGGTGGTGTAGGGTTGGTGGTGGTGTAGGGTGGGTGGTGGGTGCAGGGTGGGTGGTGGTGTAGGGTGGGTGCAGGGTGGGTGTGAGCCAGACTTGCCCACACTCCACACTTCACTTAGGCCTACGCTAACTTCCCCCTACACTTCTAAGGAAAAGATTATTCCCTGTTTAGTAGAGGTAACGGTCGTATGCTCAATTTATGTATGCTGTGATTCCCTGCACCTCAATGCTACCATCACTCGTTTCATATCTTATGACTATAGTAGTTACTTATCCGTTATTAACACTTCACTGGACCTCTGGCAATAGTTCGCTAGTGCCAGTCGCTTGTAAGATATTCCCCTTTCTACACTGTATATTGTAGAGGTAACGGTTGTATGCTCAATTTATGTATGCTGTGATTCCCTGCACCTCAATTCTACCATCACTCGTTTCATATCTTATGACTATAGTAGTTACTTATCCGTTATTAACACTTCACTGGACCTCTGGCAATAGTTCGCTAGTGCCAGTCGCTTGTAAGATATTCCCCTTTCTACACTATATATTGTACGCTATACTTGGGGATAATTTAGATTACTCTTATCTACAATTTAGTTCACTATGCCACTGTACATATACTCCCTCTGCTGTGTTTTCTGCTGTTTTTCGTGTGAATTCATTGCCAGAGCTGTGTATCTGAGTTCCCGAGCGATCTATGTGGCGTCGGGATCTATGTGGCATGCTGATCCATGTAGCTTCGAGTGGCCTCGGGAACTCAGATACACAGCTCTGGCAATGAATTCACACGAAAAACAGCAGAAAACACAGCAGAGGGAGTGATGGCGTGGTGGTGTATGGTAGTGTGGTGGCGAGGAGTGTGGGTGAGTGTATGGAGAGGGAGTAAGTAAGTAAGTAAGTAAGTTTATTCAGGTATACACAAATACAGTTACATAGAATTATCATACATAGCAGCATATGTGTAGAGAACCTAGGATAACCCAAAAAAGTCAGACAGAGTGACTTATTTCCATTAGGGTCCTTTAATTTCCATTGGCCACTTCCTCCTCTCAAACCCACAATACAGCAAAATGCACACTGGATGCAGAAATCACCACAAAACTCACCTCTGGCTTGCTGAAACAGCTGTGCTGAGCTGAACAACAGCAGAACATACAAGTGACGCTGAACACGTGACTTGAGAAAAAGTGTGGGACATTGTAGCGTGGGGTCACTGGGACACCACTTACAATTCTCGAAGAAATTCGGCAAATTTCGGCTAGATCCTGCTTTTACCTGTGTCTGGATGCTGAAACGTGCAGACACGACATCAGGATAACTCGTTGAGAGATGGATGCTTCTTGCATGGGATGATGAAGTGAAGATGACTTCATTCCTTCCTTCCTCTCTCCGGGCAAACACAACTGCTGCGACCACCGCTTCCCACCAATGTTTAATGAGATTATTTGGTGTAACTGGTAGCGAGGTGTAAATGATACGTCTTCCCGAGGCTTCTTTGTTTATTTGCTATGTCGTGGTGGGTTCACAGGCTTGTGTGTTTGTGCCCATGGCCCGGGTAGGCCATCCCACGAGAGGAGAGAGCTACTAGTACTTGTGTCTTGCTGCTTGGCCGCTGAGAGAGTGAGAGAGTGTGGGCCCAGCATCCCACAGACTTGGGCAGGCCCAGAGGGCAGCACTTTAGTGGCGCGAAATATGGACTAAGCTGGCAGACAGCATGGCTGTCTGTGCAGACAGTACAGGCTGTCTACATGTGTGTGTGTGTGTGTGTGTGTGTGTGTGTGTACTCACCTATTTGTGGTTGCAGGGGTCGAGTCATAGCTCCTGGCCCTGCCTCTTCACTGATTGCTACTAGGTCCTCTCTCTCCCTGCTCCATGAGCTTTATCAAACCTCGACTTAAAAGTATGTATGGTTCCTGCCTCCACTACGTCGCTTTTTAGGCTATTCCACTGCCTGACAACTCTGTGACTGAAGAAATACTTCCTAACATCCCTTTGATTCATCTGAGTCTTCAACTTCCAATTGTAACCTCTTGTTTCTGTGTCCCATCTCTGGAACATCCTGTCTCTGTCCACCTTATCTATTCCTCACAATATTTTGTATAACGTTATCATATCTACCCTAACCGTCCTGTCTTCCAGTGTTGTCAGGCCTATTTCTCTTAACCAATCTTCGTAGGACATTCACCTTAGCTGTGGGACTAGCCTTGTTGCAAACCTTTGCACTTTCTCTAATTTCTTGACATGCTTGACCAGGTGTGGGTTCTAAACTGCTGTTGCATACTCCAGTATGGGTCTGACGTACACGGTGTACAGTGTCTTGAACGATTCCTTACTGAGGTATCAGAACGCTATTCTCAGGTATGCCAGGCGCCCATATGCTGCAGCAGTTATCTGGTTGCTGTGTGCTTCCGGAGACGTGTTCACTATTTTACTCACCCCAAGATCTTTCTCCTTAAGTGAGGTTTGCAGTGTTTGGCCACCTAGCCTGTACTCTGTCTGCAATATTCTTTGCCCTTCCTGATCTTGATGACTGCATTTGGTTTAGTTAAATTCGAGTAGCCAGTTATTGGACCACGTGTCCAGCCTGTCCACTTCTTTGGAGTCCTGCCTGATCCTCATCTGATTCAATTCTTCTCATTAACTTCACATCATCTGCAGACAGGGACACTTCTGAGTCTATCCGTTCTGTCATGTAATTCACATATACGAAAAACAACACTGGTGTTAGGACTGACCCCAGTGGAACCCCACTTGTCACAGGCGCTCATTGTGATGGTGTATGTCTGTGTGTGTGCGAGACAGTTAGGAAGAGAGTGGTAGAGAGGTGTTGAGAGAGGGAGAGGGAGGTGGAGAGAAAGAGGGATAAAGGAGTTGGGGTGGGGAGTTGTAAGAGAAAGAGAGATGGGGAGAGGCAGGGAAGGGGACAAGGAGAATGATGGAGAGGTAGAGAAAAGTGTGGAAAGGCGGCTGGAGGGAGAGAAAGGGAGGAAGGAAAGGAGGGAGAGAGGAAGGAAAAGAGGGAGAGGGGGAATGGGGGAAGGGAGAGAGAGGAAGAGAAAAGGAGAGAGAGAGAAGGGTGTAGGGAAAGGAATGGGTAGGATACCATCAAGTTACAGTGAGATGTCAATTGGCCTGTGTGCGTGTATATGTATGCGTGTGTACATGTGTGTGTATATACGCATGTGTGTGTACATGTGTGCGTGTGTGTGTATACGTATGTGTGTGTACATGTGTGCTTGTGTGAGCATTAGTTTTAGGTTTGAGTGTATGTGTGAAGGTGTATGTACATTATGCGTTTGTATGGATGCTTAGAATGTTTGCAGGTCCGTGTGTACATATGGTTCTCTGGCCAGAATTTGACCTGATGCTGACTCAACTGCCTGTACGTTAGTTCCTTCTGTCTTTATCCTGCTTCCTAGAACACCTACTTCCTTGATTCATAGCTACCTAATGTGTGTGTGAGAGAGTGAGAGTGAGCCCTCCTCGCTTACTCCTCCTTAGCCAACCTACCTGTCAACGATACTAATGATACTCTTTGCTTAAGATCATAAGAAATTAGGAACACAGCAGCAGATCTACTGGCCCATGCGAGGCAGGTGCATGTCACCTCCCCACTTAAACCAATGACCCACCTAGTCAGGTCAGGTCAGGTCACATCCACTTAAGGATAGAGAACAGAATCAGACCTCTCAGCACAGGCTAGTCAGGTCCAATTCACACCCACCCACACCCACTCATGTATTTATCCAACCTGTTTTTAAAACTACACAACGTCTTAGCTTCTATGACGGTACTCGGGAGTTTGTTCCACTCATCCACAACTCTTATTATCAAACCAGTGCTTTCCTATGTCCTTCCTGAATCTGAACTTTTCCAATTTAAAACTATTATGCAAGTCCTGTCTTTGCTAGATATTTTTAGCACACTCTTTACCTTCCCTTTATTTATTCCTGTTTTCTATTTATGCACCTCAATCATGTCCCCCTTAATTCTACGTCTTTCTAGAGAGTGCAGATTCAGGGCCCTTAGTCTGTCCTCACAGGGAAGATTTCTGATGCATGGGATCAATTTTGTCATCCTCCTTAGTACGTTTTTCAGTGCATTTGTCTCCATTCTGTAATACGGTGACCAGAACTGTGCAGCATAGTCTAAATGAGGCCTAACCAAGGATATATAGAGTTGAAGAACAACCTGAGGAGTTCTATTATTTATGTTAGCTTTATTGCGAACACTTACACATTGTTTTCTTGGTTTTAAATTACTGCTAACCAGAACTCCCAAATCCTTTCCGCAATCAGTAACATTAAGATGTATGTTATTTAGTTTCTATGTGGCATGGTTATTTTCTTGTTCAGTGTTTAGAACTTTGCATTTGTCTATATTACAGTGCATCTACCGTTTTTCTGAATACTGCATCAGTCTATTCAAAATTTCCTGGTGTGTTCCAATGTCCTCATTAGAATAAATTAGGCGACCTCTTTTGGTGTCATCAGCAAACTTGCTTATGTCACTATTTATTCTCTCATCAATGTCGTTTATATAAACTGTGTACATAGGACCCAACACTGACCCTTGTGGAACACCACTTGTGACGTGCCCCCACTCTGATTTCTCCTCAGTGATGCAAACTCTTTGCTGCCTATCTGTCAATCACGCCTCTACGCAGGAAAAAATGTTTCCTCCTATTCCTTGTGCCTTAATTTTCCTCAAATGCCTCTGATGTGGAACTCTATCTAAAGCCATACTGAAGTCTATATATACTGTATTATATTCGTTACCAAGATCTACCTCCTCAAATACCTTGGTGAGAAAAGTTAGTAAATTCGTGAGGCAGGAACGCCCCTTTGTAAAACCGTGTTGAGATTCATTAATCAATTTATGCCTTTCAAGATGGCTACGAATTGCCTCGGCAGTTATTGATTACATAAATTTTCCCACTATGGAGGTAAGGCTTATTGGTCTATAGTTCGAAGATAAGGACCTGTTTCCTGCTTTGTAAATAGGTATTACATTTGCCATTTTCCAGTGTGGCACCATCCCAGTTTGAAGTTATATGTTGAAAAGACTAGCCAAAGGTTTGCTAAGTTCCTCTTTGCATTCCTTTAAAACCCTTGAAAACAGTTCATCAGGGCCTGGGGATTTATTCGGTTGTTATTTCTTCATTTGTCTGAGGACCATGTCACTAGTTACCCTAATCGTGCATAGTGTATTATCTTCCTGTTCTACATTATTTATTACTTCTGGAACTCCGTTTGTCTCTTCCTGAGTAAAAACTAAGAGGAAATAAGAGTTAAAAATTGCACACATTTCCTTATAACTGCCAGTGATTTCACCTGAGTTACTTTTGACTGGGCCAATCTTGTCCCTAATCTTACGTTTATATACACTTGAAAGAAACCCTTTGGGTTAGTCTTCGAATCCCTTGCCACTTTAGCCTCGTAATCCCTTTTAGCTTTTCTTATTCCCTTTTTTATTTCTCTTTTTTAATGAAGGTGATTTCTTAACTGCCCATCCTTTCCTTTGTTATGCCTATATATGCCTTTCTTTTGACCAGTGAGATGTTCTAATCTATTTATCAATTTGGGATCATTTTTGGTTGATCTAATTTCCCTACTTGGAACATAAGTTGTCTGAGCAGCTTGAACTCTGCTCTGGAAAACGTCATATTGGCAACCAACTCCACCTACCTAATCCATAGTCAGGTCTTTCCAATTCAGCCCACTCAGGTAATTTCTCAGTCGCATGAAATCGTCCAGGCAGAAGTCTGGGACAGAGACATGATTGCAGTTATTTGGGTAATTCCATGTTATATTGAAACTAAGTGATTTGTGATCACTTTCCCCTAGCTCATCATTAACCTCAAGATTATTAAATAGTGATTCCTTGTTGGCAAGAACCAAGTCAAGTTGGTTCTTTCACAAACTGTTTTCAAAAACAATCCTGAATCGTATCAAGAAAGTCACTAGACTCAAAATTTCCTGTCATACTGTTCCAGTCAATTTGTCTACAGCTACAATCCCCCATTAACACGACATTTTCATATCTAGGCACCTTATGAATTTCGCCCCATAACAGCTTACTGTATTCCCTATCAAGATTTGGGGGCCTATAAATCACACCCAAAATTAATTTGTCACGACCCTCGAGAAACTGAAACTAAACAGGTTCTGTGTCCGATGCTTATAATCTTATACCATGTCTAAGACAACAATTTAAATTATGAAATTGACATACATCGTCACTCCGCTCCACCGCCCTTCCTGTTGACCCTATGAGTGTGGAATACTTTATAGGATTGTATGTGGCATTCAGAAAGTATTTCTCTATTTTTAAGGTTGAACCAGATTTTCGTTATAACAATAATATCTATGTTACCTGTACTAGCAATTAATCTTAGCTCATCTATTTTATTTCTTAGTATACAGTTAGGGAACTAGTCACTCTCTGTCCTCTACTGCCTCTGTTTGTTGATCAAATGCTTTGCCTTTACTAGCAACTTTATTTTGAATATTGTCTATTAAACATATCCCCGAGGTATCCTTATAATATAAGCTGTTTTCAACCCTTGCAATGCAGCTTGATTGTTTTCCACACACACCCAGACCTCTAAAATCTATCAGTCCTAGACGACAAGTCAGCAACGGCCCCCTCAATTGAGTTGGCTAATGTACCCTAACTCTTGAATACATACCACGTTTGCCATAAAATTTGTCCCAGTTATCAATGAATGTGATTGCAAATTCCATGCAGTACCTGTCTAGTCAGCAATTCATACCAGTTGCCCGAGACATCCATTCGTTGCCCGCTTCCCTTCTAGGCAAGATGCTACATTTGATTGGAACCCCTCCCTTAGACCTTATTACAGCAGTGGCTGACTTTTACCTATCCAGTAGCTCTTGTCTCCTGCCCTTCCCGATATCATTTTTACCAGCACTAAGACAGATGATAGGCTTGTTCCCATTACCTGACAATATTATCCAACCTGTTGTCTATGTCATCAACTCCAGCTCCTGGGAAGCACACTCTGTCTAACATTCCTCTTTCTGTTAAAGAAAGCACAGTCCATGTATCTTACCTGTGAGTCACCCACAACCAGAATGTTATTACCTTGATTAGCAGGGGTGTTAGTGGTACCCTTAATCTCACTAACTACTGAAGCACACTCGTCCTGGAGAACAGAGAATCAATTTCCAACCTTCAGATCTTCTCTATTAAGCTTCTTTATCTTGATAACTTTTACTTTTAGTAGAGACTACATTCCTTGAAGTGGTTGCCACTCTTCAATTTACTGTTGGCCAACTTTTCCTTCACACTGACTCCACCTTTCGCACACTCACTCCCAAATCCATTTAGGCAAATTTTCAGCCTCCTATTTTTCTCTTGGAGAACTAGAACCTCCTCCTTCAACACTTTAATCTGAGATTCCAAAACACTACAAGCCATTGTGTAAAACCATACCCCCGGCCGGGATTGAACCCGCGGTCATAGAGTCTCAAAACTCCAGCCCGTCGCGTTAGAGACTAGACCAGCTAGCCACAATAAGATTCATCCAACTAGGTATATTTCTACACCATAGGAAGGTTAGCACAGGCACCACTGTAGAAATATACCTAGTTGGATGAATCTTATTGTGGCTAGCTGGTCTAGTGGCTAACGCGACGGGCTGGAGTTTTGAGACTCTATGACCGCGGGTTCAATCCCGACTGGGGGTATGGTTTGTTTGCAATCGTGTCATTACGATTTCTTGAGTCAAGCCATTGTGTTTTATAACGCTCGACACTAATCCCCTAGACAGCTAGGACAGGATGACCTTTCATGACCACTGACCTCTGCATACTGTGACCACTGACCTCAGCATACTTCTACAAGTGCCTGAAGAAATACGTGTGTGTGTGTGTGTGTGTGTGTGTGTGTGTGTGTACGTGGGTACATGTGTGTGCACTTTCGTTTGTGTGTGTACTGGTTGAGCCCACACTAGCCTGCCATCATGCCCTGCCTATTAAGTGCTATTAATTGCTATTAAGCGCTAGTAAATGCTATTTACTCTAATTCTGATAGCTTTCAGGAGTGAGTACCCCTTAGTTTCCAGCATGCAGAGAGTGGCGATATTGCAACCCTATGTAGCCCCAATTAGATGAATGTTACATGCGTCTGGCAGAGAAGTGGTGGTCTCGTTGTTACTCGCTGCCGCTCCCTTACTGTGAAAGTGTCTTACTCTCCAGTCTCCTTGACCCTTTGCACTAATCTTATGTGAAGATACATATATATATTCTCCACATGCCCATCAAGTGTTTACACTTTTCTGCTGGTAACTTCACTTCTTTCCTTATTTATGACACAGCCTGACTATGGCAGTACCACTTTCCTTATTTATGACACAGCCTGACTATGGCAGTACCACTTTCCTTATTCATGACACAGCCTGACTATGGCAGTACCACTTTCCTTATTCATGACACAGCCTGACTATGGCAGTACCACTTTCCTTATTTATGACACAGCCTGACTATGGCACTACCACTTTCCTTATTCATGACACAGCCTGACTATGGCAGTGCCACTTTCCTTATTTATGACACAGCCTGACTATGGCAGTACCACTTTCCTTATTTATGACACAGCCTGACTATGGCAGTACCACTTTCCTTATTCATGACACAGCCTGACTATGGCAGTACCACTTTCCTTATTCATGACACAGCCTGACTATGGCAGTACCACTTTCCTTATTTATGACACAGCCTGACTATGACAGTACCACTTTCCTTATTCATGACACAGCCTGACTATGGCAGTACCACTTTCCTTATTTATGACACAGCCTGACTATGGCAGTACCACTTTCCTTATTCATGACACAGCCTGACTATGGCAGTACCACTTTCCTTATTCATGACACAGCCTGACTATGGCAGTACCACTTTCCTTATTCATGACACAGCCTGACTATGGCAGTACCACTTTCCTTATTCATGACACAGCCTGACTATGGCAGTACCACTTTCCTTATTCATGACACAGCCTGACTATGGCAGTACCACTTTCCTTATTTATGACTCAGCCTGACTATGGCAGTACCACTTTCCTTATTTATGACTCAGCCTGACTATGGCAGTACCACTTTCCTTATTCATGACACAGCCTGACTATGGCACTACCACTTTCCTTATTTATGACTCAGCCTGACTATGGCAGTACCACTTTCCTTATTTATGACTCAGCCTGACTATGGCAGTACCACTTTCCTTATTCATGACACAGCCTGACTATGGCAGTACCACTTTCCTTATTCATGACACAGCCTGACTATGGCAGTACCACTTTCCTTATTTATGACACAGCCGGACTATGGCAGTACCACTTTCCTTATTCATGACACAGCCTGACTATGGCAGTACCACTTTCCTTATTCATGACACAGCCTGACTATGGCAGTACCACTTT
>NC_091319.1:34924968-34974968 GCF_038502225.1 Cherax quadricarinatus
AGTCTGTCCAGGTCTCTTTGAAGTCCTGCCTGGTCCTCATCAGATTTAATTCTCCTCATTAACTTCACATCATCTGCAAACAGGGACACTTCTGAGTCTAACCCTTCCATCATGTCGTTCACATATACCAAAAATAGCACTGGTCCTAGGACCGACCCCTGTGGTACCCCGCTCGTCACAGGTGCCCACTGTGATACATCATTACGTACCATGACTCGTTGTTGCCTCCCTGTCAGGTATTCTCTGATCCATTGCAGTGCCCTTCCTGTTATATGCGCCTGATGTTCTAGCTTCTGCACTAATCTCTTGTGAGGAACTGTGTCAAAGGCCTTCTTGCAGTCCAAGAAGATGCAATCAACCCACCCCTCTCTCTCGTGTCTTACTTCTGTTATTTTATCATAAAACTCCAGAAGGTTTGCGACACAAGATTTGCCTTCCGTGAATCCGTGCTGGTTGGCATTTATACTCTTGTTCCGTTCCAGGTGCTTCACCACTCTCCTCCTGATAATCTTCTCCATAATTTTGCATACTATACACGTCTATGACACAGGTCTATAGTTTAGTGCCTCTTTTCTGTCTCCTTTTTTAAAAATGGGAACTACATTTGCCGTCTTCCATACCTCAGGTAGTTGCCCAGTTTCCAGGAACGTGTTGAAGATTGTGGTAAGTGGCACGCACAACATATCTGCTCCCTCTCTAAGGACCCACGGGGAGATGTTGTCCGGTCCCATTGCCTTTGAGGTATCGATGTCCCTTAGCAGTTTCTTCACCTCCTCCTCATCTGTATGTATGTCGTCCAACACTTGTTGGTGTATTCCTTGCTGGTGTCCCCATCTGGTCTGTCCCCCCAGAGTCCTTCCTGTCTCTACTGTAAATACTTCCTTAAATCTCGTGTTGAGCTCCTCACATACCTCTTGATCGTTTCTTGTGAGTTCTCCACCTTCTTTCCTCAGCCTTATCACCTGGTCCTTGACTGTTGTCTTCCTCCTAATGTGGCTATACAGCAGTTTCGGGTCAGATTTGACTTTCGATGCTATGTCGTTTTCATACTGTCGCTGGGCCTCCCTCCTTATCTGTGCATACTCGTTTCTGGCTCTTCTACTAATCTCCTTGTTTTCCTGGGTCCTGTACCTTTTCCATTCTCTGTTGCACTTAGTTTTTGCCTCCCTACACCTTCGGGTAAACCAAGGACTCGTTTTGGTCTTCCTATTATTTCTCTTTCCCTTGGGAACAAAACTTTCCTCTGCCTCCTTGCACTTTGTTGCCACATATTCCATCATCTCGTTTACTGATTTTCCTACCATTTCTCTGTCCCACTGAACCTCCTGCAGGAAGTTTCTCATACCTGTGTAGTCCCCCCTTTTATAGTTTGGCCTGTCCCATTCAGTTCCTGTTACCTTCTCCACTTGTAACTCTACTATATAGTCAAAACTCAGAACCACGTGATCGCTAGCTCCAAGGGGCCTCTCGTAAGTGATGTCCTCAATGTCTGAACTGCTCAGGGTGAACACAAGATCCAGTCTTGCTGGTTCATCCTCCCCTCTCTCTCTGGTTGTGTCCCTGACATGTTGATGCATGAGGTTTTCAAGTACCACATCCATCATCTTGGCTCTCCATGTTTCGGGTCCCCCATGTGGCTCCAGGTTTTCCCAGTCGATCTCCCTGTGGTTGAAATCGCCCATTACCAGTAACTTTGCTCTGCTCGAGTGAGCTCTTCTTGCCACCTCAGCCAGTGTGTCCACCATCACCCTGTTGTTTTCTTAGTACTCCTCTCTTGGCCTCCTGCAGTTCTGTGGTGGGTTATACATCACTCCAATGACTACTTTATGTTCTCCAGACTGAATTGTACCTACAATGTAATCTCTTTCTCCAATCATGTCCATGCCTTCCATTTCCTCAAATCCCCATTGGTGTTTTATGAGCAGTGCAACCCCTCCTCCCCCTCTACTCCTTCTATCTTTCCTCAGGATCTGATATCCTGTTGGGAAGATTGTGTCTGTTATTGTCTCAGCGAGTTTTGTTTCTGTGACTGCTATGATGTCTGGGGATTTTTCACTGATTCTTTCGTTCCACTCCTCATGTTTATTCGTTACTCCATCCGCGTTTGTGTACCAAACCTTCAGTTTCTTTTCTATCATTGTGGTCATGCAAGAATATTGGGGTTGGGGGAGCGAGAGCCTTGGTGGGGGCCTATATGGGGCTGTGGTGTAGGTGGGGCTTGTGTTGATGGGGGTGGGGTCAGAATGCCCATAAGGGACAGCTGTTGGGGTGAGGTTTGTGATATGGGGGTTGGTGGCAGAGGGAACAGTGAGTGGGTTGTAGTATAGGTTGCTCAGTTGCGTTGGGAATGTCGCGGTTGGAGTCTTTTGCTGGGAGATTCTGTGGGGTGTGTTTGCCCCTCCTCCTGTGTCTGGGTCCTGCTCATTTTCGTCATTGCTTCTCGTTCCTCCTTGCGTCTCTGTACCCTCTCTTTCAGTGTAGTCCTTTCTTCTTGTGTTCTGTCGCGGTCGAGGTATACTCTCTGGTACCCCTCTTTGTCCCTCAGTCTTGCTTTCTCTTGCAGAATCCTGGTTCGAACTGATTCTTCCTTGAAAGTTACTCTGACAGGCCGTATCCTTCCACTCGCAAACCACCCAATTCTCTGAAAATTTGTCACCTGGGTCATATTGCCCTCCCCTATTGTTTTCATGATGCCTTCAATCATTTTTTTGTCCTCCTGTTTTATTTCTTCAAAGTTGTCCCCCTTGGCTTCTTGGAGCCCGTACACAAAAACTGACCTCGCCCTTTCCTCCTTCCACTGAGTCTCCATCTGCTTCCTCTGAGGCATTTTATTTCCTTCCATTGACATGTTCTTGCCTTCAGTCCCTGTCATATCTGAAACTTCTATTCTCAGTGAACTGTCTTTCCTGACCAGCTGTCCCTTGCTACTGCAGTTGGCTGTTAGAATCTCTGCATATAGCATGCCTTCATTGTCTTCGGACCTGTCGTTTGATCTTAGTGTGCTCATCGTCTTTTCCCTGGCCCCACGTGGGTCTGATAGGGCCTTCGTGTGTGGCATGTCTCCGTTGTTGCTTACCGTCCCCTTGTCTGCGCATGACTTTGAATTTCCTGATGTCACATCTGAATTGTCATTTGTCTCTCTAATCTGTTTCAGGCTTTGCAGTTTCTCTTCTAAGCACTGTATCCTAGCTTCTGCTGCTAAGACCTGTACTTCCCACTTCCTGCACTCTTCAGCTATCCGCTCCTCCATTTTCTTACCAAGCTCTACTATCTTCCTTCCCCACTCTTCCTCCCTTTTTTGGAGCTCTAACTCCCAGTCTTTCCTCCCTGGTTCGTCTACCAGATCTCTGGTTTTCCGTCCTCTAAGGCCACCCATTTTTTGTTTCTTTTTTTTTTTTTTTTTTTTTTTTACCACAGACAGAAGGCTAGAGGAGGGAGAGGGTGCGAGGGGGAGAGAGAAAGGGTAGAAAGTGGGAGAGAGAGGAGAGAGAAAGGGTAGAAAAAGGGAGAGAGAGGAGAGAGTATGGGGGTGAGGGATAAGACCAAGGGGGAGAGAGAGAAATGTGAGGGGGGAGAGAAAGGGTAGAGAGAGGGAGAAAGAGAGGGAGAGGGAGAGGGAGAGAAAGAGAGAGAGAGGGAGAAAGGAGGGCGAGGGAAAAGGCTATGAGAGAGAGAAATGGAGAGATGGAGAGAGAAGCCTATAGAGAGAGAGGAGGGTGAGAGATAGGGTTATGGGAGTGAGGGAGAGAGAGGGAGAGAGAGAGGGAGAGAGAGAGGGAGAGAGAGAGGGAGAGAGAGAGAGAGTAGGGGGAAGGGGAGGGAAAAAGGCTATGAGAGAGGGAAACGCGAGGGAAGGAAAAGATAGGAGGTAGGAGGGAGTGAAGGCAAGAGCGGGGGAGGGGAAAGGTCTGTGGGGGAAGGAAAGGTGTGTGGGGGGGTGAGGGGACGCGGTCAAATTCCAAGGATCAGCTGTGTGTACTCACCTAGTTGTGGTTTCAGGGGTCGAGACTCAGGTCCTGGCCCCGAGTGTATGTGTGTGCGCACGTGTGTGTGTGAGCACGTCAGTTGTTTATATGTCCCAGAAATACAATTCACCTCTGTGTATCCGTAATACTAATAAGATACCATTAACACTGAGAGTAATTCTAATAATTATAATACTAGCGTGTGTTAACAAGTCATTCTTTCACCCAGTTATGTACTACCTTTTACTACATGTGTACCCAATACTTGCTTCTCAGATTTAACTGTCTTTGTGTCCTAAAACATTATCTCTCAAAACTGTTGTCAGGGCTGTAGTCCCATTAGCCACGACTTAATCCTCCTGCTTATTCCTTGCTCCTACAAATTTTATCTTCCTACTACTGCTAGGTGTTGTGTGTATGATAATTGCTCTGGAGCAGGGTTTAGATGGCTACCAGTGACCGTAGGGCCGGCTCTACCACTCAAGACTTCCAGCCAACCACAAACAGGTGATTTGTACGTTACTCCTCAGAGGGGATGTCCATCCAGATGCCTGATGTACGATGCTCGCTGTACGATGCTCGCTGTACGATGACTCGTGCACCTCGCCCTTCCGCCTCGGACTTCTTCAACTATTCTTTTCTCGTTGCCCTTTTGAGTCCTCATTTACCACACTTATCACTTGTATACTGCTACTTTTATAATTTACACTTCACTTTTGGTAAGTACACTTCTTATTTGTGATGACACCCAACCTGTTATGGCAGCACTACTTCCTCAGGCCTACTGCTGCCACCACCTCTGCTTATACATATTTATGTATATGTATGCATATATATATATATATATATATATATATATATATATATATATATATATATATATATATATATATATATATATATATATATATATCCCCTTTCTGGCTAGCTTGTTCACGCTATGTGCTACATCACAGTTTGTCGTTAGCCACCCTCTCTTAATTCTATTTGATCTTTTCTCTTTAGTCACTCGCTTTGTACTTTGTATATTTGTAACAATGTGGCAACAAGTGCCAACTAGGCCTCAACGAACTGGCACTTTGAAATTTTGTTGTATAATTTCAGGCTTTCTCTCGCCTTTACTTTATTTATTTTTGCTAATACTTTGGTTATCACTTGTAGGGTTGTTCACTGACGTTGTCACTAACACTGGTTGCTTCTATCTGCTAAAACACGCCCTAAAAGCACAAAGATTCTCGGAGCCTGGCGCTTGTGACCCACTACACTACGTGTGTGTGTGTGTGTGTGTGTGTGTGTGTGTGTGTGTGTGTGTGTGTGTGTGTGTGTGTGTGTGTGTGTGTGTATGTGTGTGTGTGTGTATGTGTGTGTGTGTGTGTATGTGTGTGTGTGTGTGTGTATGTGTGTGAGTGTGTGTATGTACTCATCTAATCGTACAAACCAAATTGTGGTTGCATGGGAGGTTCATAGTTCCTGGCCCTGTTGAGAAATGGGATTACCAGCTAAGTTTAAATGTAGGGAAACTTAACTTAGAAAGACAGCTCATCGCCTGCACAGCCGCCCCTGCAGACGAGGTCTTGAGAAGCTGTCGAAGTCATCTCTCAATGGGCTGTAAATGAGTTATAATTTGTAAGATTATAAGTTACCCCTAGGGGGTGTTATGTCAGCATATTTCATTCACTGATTGCTGACAAACTTACTTGTGTGGACTCAAAGGTCCGCATGTCACCGGGGTTTATGATAAGTGACTAACTGACGATTTTATACTCAACTGCACAGTCAATAGTAGCACATCACGAGTTAGAACACTTACCTGGGTATATGTATCTGACCCTTAATTACGCCCGGATATCCGTTGAGTTGATTGAAGAACAGTGTTATTTGAAGAATGTCGCACTACACTCTGTTGGATCACTACACTCGTTGTTACACTGTTCATCAATAATTGTTAACACAATTTCACTGAAGAAGCTGATCACACTTCTCTGTAAGTGTTTATTGTGTTTTGTGAGACACTTTGTTCACACTAACGCGCAGATCTTTCTTTGTTGGTTATCCTGGCGTCAGTGTCACTCTCAGTAGAGTCAAAAGTAATCTGAAGATGCCACAATGCCCCACGCCGTCACTGCCCCCAGCACAAAGGAAAAGCTGACCTAGTACTTTTGCTTCCTTGCCACTTCCTCGATGAAGCAAAGCAGAATGTTTAAATCTTGCTGTCTTAAGCATAGACAACAATGTCCACTATCTTTACTATGGTAATAAAGTGGGAGCAGGATTTTCCTTAATTGTCCTGCTAAGGTAAGAGATGTACTGTCTCTTATTAAAATACACTCTGCAACACTGGACTGCAAGGAGCAGCGGTCGCTTGACCACGTCGCATACTCGTACTGCATCTGCAATCAATTACTCACTGTAGCAGCAAACAAGACGCTTGCCCCTTCTGAGAGGGCTGGGCCCCTCAGGGCTGAAAGGGTTGAAAGGGGCTGAAGGGGGCTGATACCCCCCTCCTGGAGAAAATTTCTCCACACTGGGAGGCGGCGGAGGTTCGCTGCAGGTGAACTATTCATCACTTAACATTAATTTAATTTTCTCACTCGCCACCACTGCTGCTTGTCTTTTCTGAACAGCTTTAGTCTGTGTGGTTTCTGGAGAATCACTAATTTTGTTTTCAACACTGTGTAATTCTAACGGCACTAGTTTATTTATTGTCTGCTTATTCACTACACCTTTGCTCAAAACATCAACTGTCCTGATGATTCCATTTGCATCAGGATATATGGTCACAATTTTTCCAAGTGGCCATTGGGACCTCGGACCATCATTGTCAATAATCACTATGTCACCAGGTCTTAAGGACTTATGATTTTCAGGAACACCAGCTCCATAGAAGTGTTCTCTCAATGAGGTGAGATAGTCTTCTCGCCAAATTTTCTCCCAACATTCAATCACTTTATTAAGGTGTTTGAATTTACGTCTGAGTTGCTCAGGTTCGAAATAAGTAGGATCCTCTATGATTTCTTTATCATTCATGGGAGGAACAGGTTCGAGCCTTCTGCCATGGAGTAAATGAGATGGACTTAACACTTCTAAATTGTCCAGATCATCGGTAACATAAGTTAGAGATCTGTTTTTGACTCTATTTTCTATTTCAGTCACAACTGTACAGAATTCTTCTAAGTCTATTCTCTCACGATGAAGAGTCTTCCTTAAACAACGTTAACAATGCCGATCATTCTTTCATAAAATCCGCCGTGCCATGGAGATTTAGGAGGAATGTATCTCCAACGACAACTGCGTTGATTCAGCATCTGTTGTACTTCTGGTTGATCAAAGATCTTGCTTATATAAGCAGCACCAGCAACAAAGTTCGTTGCATTATCTGAAATCATAGGTATGTGACATGCCTTTCTGGCTGCAAACCTTCTGAATAATTTGATAAAGGTTTCAGCAGACATGTCAGTGGCTACTTCTAGATGTACTGCTCTAGTTGTAGCACAAGTGAACAAACAGATGTACACCTTGATAGGAACTTTGTCAACTGTTTTGGTTAAAATTATTGGTCCAGTGTAATCTACACCTGTCACCTCAAATGGAGTGATATGACAAACTCTTTCAGAGGGATATGGAGGTGGACCTGGATACTGACATACTCGCATATCGTAGTGACGACAAGTAATACAGTTCTTTATTTGTTTTTTCACACTTTGTCGACCTTGAGGTATCCAGTAGGATTGTCGTATATGACAAAGTGTGTCAGCTACCCCACCATGTAACACGTTACTGTGGGCGTTTTGCACAATCAGTTTTGTTAGCCAATGATTCTTGGGGATCAATATTGGATGTATGGCTTCTTTAGGTAGTGAAGAATTATGAATTCTTCCTCGACATCTTATAATCTTTTCTGAGTCGAGATGAAGTTCTAAAGAATTAATCATGACAGGTTTCTTTGGGGATTTATCTTGTGTTTCCAGAAATTTATATTCTGTAGAGAAAACATCTTTCTGTATTAGTTTCACCCAGTATTTAATGGGTTCAAGATATTCATAATCAGGTTTTATTCCTTTAATGAATTTAAAGACAAGAGCTGTAACTCTTAAGAGTTTACCCAAAGATGAGTATTTAGATCCATCAATGACTATTTCTGTTGTGTCTGCAGTATTTACGCAACTTACTTCTGTTGTGGTCAAGCAGACTGTTTCTTCTGGCATAATGTGAGCTTTTTGCTGAGGCCAGTTATTTTCATTAGAGAGCCAGTTCGGTCCGTGGAGCCGTAATTTATTATCCACAAATTTCTTAAGTGGGACACCACGTGACAACATGTCAGCTGGATTCTCTTGGGTAGAGACGTGGAGAAAGAGATAATCTCTCTGCATCTCTTTTATTTCTGCTACTCTGTTCTGTACATAGACCAACTTACACTCTTATTATTTCTTAACCACTGGAGAACTGCTTCATTATCACTCCAGATCACGGTTTTTTCAATAGTGAGATGATCAAGTACTTTTTAGATAGACAGGTAATTTTGTACCTACATAGAGTGCTGTCAGTTCCAATTGTGGTACTGTTCTCACCTTCAAGGGTGCTACCCTGGCCTTTGAAGTAATTAGTGTACTTCCTTCAGCATTACTCATGTAAGCTACAGCGCCATAACCTCTGGTTGATGCATCACAGAACACATGCAATGTGTACTTGTTTCCCTCTTGACCTATTTGTCTGGGAAATTTAATTTGATGAAGTTGTTTAAACTCCCTGGATATTTCATCCCATGCTTGACTCATTTCTAGAGGCAAGTTCTCATCCCATCCAATTTTGAGCTTCCATGCATCTTGCATAAGCATTTTACCCTTTATGGTAATTGGTGAGACGAGTCCGAGAGGATCAAAACATTGTGATACCTCTGACAGTAAACTACGTTTAGTGAGTGTACTGCATGATTTATTGTTTATCCTTTAGAGACTCAAAGTATCTTCCTGCGTGTTCCAATTAAGTCCCAGCTTATTGTTGCAATCAGGAATTTCAGCTTCAGGGAAATCTTCTTTGATAAGTTCCCTTAATTGCTTTGAATTTGTATTCCACATCCTTAGAGGCATATTTGCTTCTTTCATTTCCTTGTTAGCTTCTCTGTATAAGGATTTCAAATCCTCCTCTTTATTCACAGTACCTTGAAGATTGTCCACATAGAAACTTTTCTTTAAGATTTCTTTGAAGGGACTTTCAGATTTCTTAAAATGTGTATTTAGAGTAGCTTCTAGTAAGAATGGAGAGGATGTTGCACCAAATAATACTGATTTGAAACGATAAGTTTTCACAGGACTTTGAGGATCATGTGGATTTTCAGGCCACAAGAATCGAGTATAATCTCTATCTATTTCTTGTAGTCCTACTCTTAAGAAAGCTTTGGAAATATCAGCCGTGTAGGCATATGGGTTTGTGCGATATTTGATAAGCACGTCTCCAAGCATCTCAGTTAGTGAGGGTCCGGTCATCAGACAGTCATTAAGACTTGCTACATCTTTATTTGCACGTGCGCTGCAATTATATACAACACGTAGAGGAGTGGTTTCAGAATCTTTTCTGACTCCATGGTGCGGGAGATAATGAGCTTCTGTCTTCAACTTATCTTCGACTATTTCCTCAATGAATTTATTGTCCAACTGTTCTTGTATGATATTATTATAGACAGTCAGTAGCTCTGGATTCTTCCTGAGCTCATGTATTTGTGCTTTCATCTGTCCGAAAGCCATGCGATAATTGCTAGGCAGATGTGGTAGATTTAATTTCCATTGTAACTTAACCCAGTACTGTCCATCTTTATATTTGACAGTGTCCAAATATTGGTTATAAGTCTGAGACTCTTGTGGGCTTGGTTTATTTACATCAATACCTATCGCATCTAAATCCCACAACTTATCAACTGGTTCATTCATTTCTTGCAGTAACGATAATTTTTGTTGTGGTACATGATCAGTGGTTATTCTCGTAACTAGTACATTTTCCACTGAATCAATATCAGCTTCTTTCCCACTTTGAGAGGGAATGGGACCACATATCATGTGGCCTCCTGCTGTTTTCAGCAAGTGAACATCATGTTTACTTACTATATTTTGCACAAAACAATGATAATAATCACTTCCAATGATTAAATCAATTGGACTAATAGTGTCCGTCTGTATGTCAGGACAGGCTAACTTGACCTTAGCTGCTTTCACTGCTGCAACTGTTTCTTTTAATCCCTGGATCTGCACAGACTTAGGCAAATCATCTACTACCACAGCTTCTACTGTCTTTTTCCTGTTTCCTAGATCTACAGTGATTCTGGCTAGGTCATACGTCTGTTTACCAGAATTGTGGAAAAACCCAGCTATATCTAACTGTATTTTGGCATAGGGTTGTTTATTCAGTTTCTGTAACACTGTTCTTCTTATGAAGGACTTTTGTGAGCCTTGATCAAATAGTGTTAGCACATTGGTTTTGTGTAATTTATTAGATAACTCAACTCGAGCTATCGGGAGAGCAGTTGCTTTAAACTTATCTCTCACATTTAATGCTGTTGCTTGTTGACTTCCTGTTTCTGTGGAAGTCTGCTGCTGTTCAGCAAAAGTATTTGGGCATAATGCTGTATGATGCATACCCTTGCTTTTAAAACACTTCTTCAGTGAGCATTTACCTCCCTTGTGTTCACCTAAACACTTGATGCACCTTTTCAGCTGATGAACACGTTGTTTACGTGCCTCCATTGATGTGTATTGACTACAATACTGTGCCCAATGTGTTCCATCACAAAGTACACATTTTGGAGTACGTTTATGTGCGACAGTCTGTTTACTGTCTGTTGTATTCACAGCTTGATAAATGCCTATATGGGATTTCCCATTCTGTGGTTTAGTGGGAGTAGGTATACTCTTTTTATACTGAGTTGAAGGTTTGTTATCCACGGAATTTGTGGATTTTTCATCTTGTCTCGTTGCTTGCATGCATGAAACTATTGTTTGTAAACCATTGCAAATTTCTTCACAAGTGAAATAGCGTTTATTGAACATAATATTTAATCGTTCAATAGTTTGTGGTGACAACTTATCCTGTACAATACCACTGATAAACCAATCACATTGCCTTAGGTCATATTTAGCACCTAGAGTTCTGAGACTATTGTCTAATGTGATTCTAAATGCCTGTAAGTCTGAAAAACAATGTTTGGGTGGCTTCAAGCTTGATATTAAGACTGCATGTCTAACTCTAGCCTTGTCAACATCGAAGTAATTGTCTGCTAAGACACGTAAGGCTATTTGTTAATTACCTTTAACCACCAGAAATGACTTAATCAGTTCATAGGGTTCTCCCTTCACAAGACATTTAAGGTAATTGAACTTAGCCATCTCATCTATGTCTGTTCGTGAATTTACTATGGATTGAAAACCACTAATGAATTCTTCATAATTATGACCTTGGAAAATAGGTAATGACAATGTAGGTAAGCTTGGTAATGGGACACTTGTTGTTGTTACAGGTGTAACAGGTGTTTGACCACTAGTTACAGTAGGTCTCTGTGACAGAGTTTTGCGGCAGATAGCCTGTACTCCTGTCCACCTTAATTGTTGATTACTAAAAGTATCCAAAACATTTTTAATTTCATCCTCAGATGGGTCTGATTCAAGAAATTTATTTTTATAATGTGTATAGTCTGAATTAATTATTTCCAGACGTTGTGTAAGTAATTCAAATTTGACCTCAAGATCATCAAAATCTATGTTTGTATCTTGAGTTAATCCTATACAGACTGAAATCAGATTTTCTAATTGTGTAATCTTAGTCTGTAAAGACTGAAACTGAGTTTTCAAACAAGCCATTTTAATGGTATACTGAAAATTCCAGCACCACACTTAGAGTTTTTAAAAAACACTGTACTGCTATAAACAGCTGAGTTTTTGTTATGCTTAAGTCAGCAATAATCAGTCAGACACTACTGACCTACTAAGCTTAACCTCAGGGTCAATGACCATGAAGGGTACACAGTACATGTGGCTGGTGTTTATGGCTTCAGTTTGCTGTGTCAGCCTGACCACGATGATTAATCGTAAATAACGATGTTATACTCTTCATTCACTATACACTATAAATGTCACTGTATAACTGTAATCACACGTGAATATTACTTACACATATATAAATGTCACTGTTAATATGTATTTGAAAGCTTACACTTTATATATAAGTTCCTTTAATATAACAGGTATATCTATAAGAAACAAACTTTAACACAATCTTGTCTCTTAATTTCTGTCTATAAACATTATAAACACTATGTGTATATACACTCAGACAAACCGAACATCAGTTGGGTTGTTGTTGTCTTAGTCAGCAATTTTCGAGATTGGAGCAGTAGATGTCGGGTGCCATCCCCCATTTTCTTGTTGGGAGAGTCACCCAGCTCCCGTTTTCTTTGGGTGAACACTGAGTGAGCGCCCATTTTCTTTTGGTTGCCCATTCTCTGTGATTGAATCTGGAGGGACTCATTTATACTGATTTATATTGTAAAACACTAGTTTTACAGCTTTTTTTCAAAGGACCTTGGCTCATAGGTTATTTGTACACTGTAGTACAACATATTTGGACCACAGTGTGGCCTTTATCCGGTTTGACGGACCAAAATGTTGAGAAATGGGATTACCAGCTAAGTTTAAATATAGGGAAACTTAACTTAGAAAGACAGCTCATCGCCTGCACAGCCGCCCCAGCAGACGAGGTCTTGAGAAGCTGTCGAAGTCATCTCTCAACGGGCTGTAAATGAGTTATAATTTGTAAGATTATAAGTTACCCCTAGAGGGTGTTATGTCAGCATATTTCATTCACTGATTGCTGACAAACTTACTTGTGTGGACTCAAAGGTCCGCATATCACCGGGGTTTATGATAAGTGACTAACTCACGATTTTATTCTCAACTGCGCAGTCAATAGTAGAACATCACGAGTTAGAACACTTACCTGGGTATATGTATCTGACCCTTAATTATGCCCGGATATCCGTTGAGTTGATTGAAGAACAGTGTTATTTGAAGAATGTCGCACTACACTCTGTTGGATCGCAACACTCGTTGTTACACTGTTCATCAATAATTGTTCACACAATATCACTGAAGAAGCTGATCACACTTCTCTGTAAGTGTTTATTGTGTTTTGTGAGACACTTTGTTCACACTAACGCAGAGATCGTTCTTTGTTGGTTATCCTGGCGTCAGTGTCACTCTCAGTAGAGTCAAAAGTAATCTGAAGATGCCACAACGCCCCACGCCGTTACTGCCCCAACACAAAGGAAGAGCTGACCTAGTACTTTTGCTTCCTTGCCACTTCCTCGATGAAGCAAAGCAGAATGTTTAAATCTTGCTGTCTTAAGCATAGACAACAATGTCCACTATCTTTACTATGGTAATAAAGTGGGAGCAGGATTTTCCTTAATTGTCCTGCTAAGGTAAGAGATATACTGTCTCTTATTAAAATACACTCTGCAACACTGGACTGCAAGGAGCAGCGGTCGCTTGACCACGTCGCATACTCGTACTGCATCTGCAATCAATTACTCACTGTAGCAGTAAACAAGATGCTTGCCCCTTCTGAGAGGGCGGGGCCCCTCAGGGCTGAAAGGGCTGAAAGGGGCTGAAGGGGGCTGATACCCCCCTCCTGGAGAAAATTTCTCCACAGGCCCTGCCTCTTCACTGGTCACTACTGGGTCACTCACTTCCTGCTCTGTGAGCGCTATCATACCTGTTCTTGCAGTTATGTATGGATCCTGCCTCCACCTCACTTTATAGACTCTTCCACTTCCTGACAGTTCTGTGACTGAAGAAATACTTAACATATCTGTGACTTATCTGATTTTTCAACTTCCAATTGTTACCCCTTGTTGCTGTGTCCCATCTCTGGAACATCTCTGTCCTCCTTGTCGATTCCTCTCAGTATTTTTATGTTGATATCATGTCCCTCCTCTTGTCTGTCTTGTCTTCCAGTGTCGTAAGGTCAATTTCCCTGAACATCTCCTCGTAGGACATGCCCCTTAGCTCCAGGACTAGTCTCGTTTCAAACCTTTTGCACTTTTTCTAATTTCTTGATGTGCTTGCCCAGGTGTGGTTTCCAAATTGGTGCTGTATTCTCTAATATATGCCTGTCGTACACAGTGTACAGAGTACTGAACGACTCCTTACTGAGATGTTGGAAAGCTATTCTTAGGTTTGCTAGTCAACCATATGCTGCAATAGTTATTTGTTTGATATGCGCCTCAAGAGATATGTTCGGTATTATACTCACCCCAGGGTACTTTTCCTTGAGTGAGGTTTGTAGTCTTTGGACTCCCTAGGCTGTATTCTGTTTGAAGTCTTCTTTGCCCTTCCTCAATCTTCATGATTTTGCACTTGGCGGGGTTGAACTCCAGGAGCCAGTTGCTAGACCAGGCCTGTAGCCTGTCCAGATCCCGTAGTAAGCTTACCTGATCCTCGTCTGCTTGTATTCCGTTCATTAGCTTCACAATGACTGTGAAGGGGGACACCTCTGAATCCTTCTCTTTTGGCATGTTATTCACAAATAAAATAAACAACACTGGACCTTGGATTGGTCCTCGTGGTGACCCTTTCGGAATTCCACTCGACACAGACACATGCACCCACTCTGACATCTCATCTCATATCAACACACGTTGTTTCCTTCCTGTCAGGTATTCAGTGATCCACTTCAGTACTTTCCCTCCTATTCCTGCCTGCTCCTCCAGCTTGTCAACCAGTCTCTTGTTTGGTACTGTGTCCAAAGCCTTCTTACAGTCCAAGAAAATGCAATCTATCCATCTCTCTCCTGCCGTACTTTTGTTACATTATGGTTGTGAAGACTTACTCAGCCCTGTAACAACTTCAGACAGTATTACCAAGGCTGGCTCCTCCTCAGAAAAATTAATGAATAGAAAAAGAAATAATAATTCACAAAGATAAACACTTTATTATTTATTAAAGTAAACATAAAACAAGGAAAAATGAAAGGTATATCCTATTTGAAAGAAAAATGAAAAATGAAATGAAAAAAATAACATTTGAACTCAACACTAATATATATAGTGATATTGTGGTGTCTGGTGTTGGTGACACTGCGTGTTGTTGAAATCGTAGCCGTTGCTGATGATGTGTGGGGGGGGGTCGAAGGTGTTGGTGACAACCCACCGGCTCGTTCTTCACAGTCTGTAGCCGTGAATAATTAGTCCAGATGACAGGAAAGCAGGTTCGTTGCCACTGCTATGATGAGAGGTTATGTCCTGCATCTATAGATAATAGGTGGATAGATCCAACATGGGACGTCTCAGGACTTTAGTCCATCTCCATCAATTCTTCTCGTTGGTTGGCAGGTGACCCATTCTGTCATTCCAAGCTGTAAAGAGAGACAGGTTACCCACTGCTTAAGAAATCACTCTCCATGATAAGTGCAATACCTAAAAGACGTGGTGATTATTAAAATATTTATGAGATATCAAGGCTGAAGGGACTAAGTTTATTGTTGGTCAAAAGTGAAGCTTTCAACTAATAAGTCCACTAAAATATGAGCAGGCGTGTACTTACAGTAGTGCTGGGAGCTGGGAGTCAAGTGATTACTGTTTGACCGGAGCCCCACACGTCACCTTTCGGGGAGGGGGGATAGCGGGAGCTAGACTGACCCTACCTTAACAAGCAGCCGGCAATCAAACTATCACTTTCGGGAGGGGGAAAAAGGGGGGAATAGCGGGAGCTAGACTTCCCCTACCTTAACAAGTAGCCGGCAATCAAACTGTTGTTACCATGTACTTGCTCGATACTCTATCTGTTGAACTTTTCCCTCACAATCGTAGAACTCCTGGAGGTGTGTGACGCCGGATTTCCCTTCCCAGATTCTGTGCTGGTTGTCGTGTATGAGCCCATTCCTTTTTAGTTTCTCTACCACTCTTCTGATAATCTTCTCTATAACTCTGCATACTATACATGTCAGCGACACTGGTTGGTAATTTAGCACATCCTGTTTATCTCCTTTCTTAAGAATCGAGACTGCATTTGTTGTCTTCCTCATCTCAGGCAGTTGTCCTGTTTTACTAGATTTATTGAAGATTTTTGTTAATTGCACACACAGTGCAGTTCCTCTTTCTTTCATGATCCAGGAAGAGATATTATCTGGGCCCACCACCTTTGAGTTGTCTTGTTCCCCTAGCAGTTGTCCATCGCTTGCAGGTGTACCCTACCACCTGGGTTTGCTGGAAGCCTCTCTGTCTCCTCACATGCTTCCTTGTGGTTCCCTGTGAGCTCTCCTCCTTACTTTCTCAACCTGATTACCTAATCCTTGACTGTTGTTTTTCACCTAATGTGACTATAACAGCTTTGGGTCTAATTTGGCTTTTGTTGCTAAGTCATTCTCACATTGACGCTGAGCATGCATATTTATTTTTGGCTCTTCTGCTCAACTCCCTATTTTCCTGGGTCCTTTGCCTTCTATTCCGCTTCCATGCTCTAGCACACTTGACTTTGGCATCTCCACATCATCTGATGTTCCTGTTGTTTCTGTTGCCCCTTGGCACGAACTTCTACACTGCCTCCCTGAACTTTGTGGTCACGTATTCAATCATTTCATTTACTGTCTTCACCTAGCTCACCCACTGTACCTCATACCTGTGTAGTCTGTTTTCTGAAAGTTTGGCTTCGCCTGTCCTTCTCGTACTGCTTCACTCTCCATTATTAACTCTGCTATGTATTCGAAACTCAAGACACTGTAATCGCTAGTGCCTTGGGACCTTTCGTTTGAGATATCCCCTATGTCCGAACTGTTCAAGGTGAATGCAAGGTCCAGCTTTGCTACTTCACCATCTCTCTCTCTCTCTCTGGTTATGTCCCTATTATGTATGTACATGAAGATTTCCAGTTCTGCCTCTGCTCTTTTGGGCCCTTCTGGCAGCCTCGGCTGGTGTGTACACCATCGCTCTGTTGCTGTCATCGTATTCTTTTCTAGGCCTCCTGCGTTTTGATTGCGGGTTGTATAACATGGCTATCATCACTTTTGGACCCCTATTACTTTTTGATGAGCAGTGCAGCTCCTTCTCCACCCCCTCCTCCATCCTGTTTTCCTTTTCTTTCCTCAGGACCTGATACACAGACAAGAAGATTGCATTTGTTACCACTCCTGTGTGCTTTGTCTCAGTGATTGCTTTGATGTCCAGCGATGCTGGGGTGTTTTTTCCTGCCACTCCTAACTTTTTATTTGTAATTCTTTTTGTGTTGGTGTACCATACCTTCAGCTTCCTTTGTATAATTGTATTCTGAGGGGAGTGAGGGGTTGGTGCAGGCTGTGGCAGCCTTACCTGATCCTTGTCCGCTTGTATTTTCCTCATTTGCTTCAAATCATCTGCAGACAGGGACACTTCTGAGTCTATCCCTTTCGTCATGACATTCATATATTCCAAAAACAACTCTGGTCGTACAACTGACCCGTGTGGAACCCCATTCGTCATAAGCGCCCACTCTGACATCTTGTCACATACCATGAATTGGAGAATACCCTGTCAGGTATTTCCCAATCCATTACAGTGCCTTTCCTGTTATGCGTGCCTGAATCTCTAGTTTCTGCACTAATTGCTTCTGAATAACTGAGTCGAAGGATTTCTTGCAGTCTAAGAAAATGCAATCTACTCAATCCTCTCTCTCATATCTTACTTACGTTACCTTGTCATAAAACTCCAGTAGGTTTGTGACATGGGATTTCTCTACCCTGAAACCGTGCTGGTTGTTATTTATAATTTGTTAGTTTTTAGAGGTCCTCCACCACTCTCCTCCTGATAATCTTCTCCATGACTTTCCATTCTATACACGTCAGTGACACTGGTATGTACTTTAATGACTCATGTCTGTCTCCTTTCTTAAAAACTGGGACTACATTTGCCATCTTCCATACCTCGGGCAGTTGCCCAGTTTCATGAATGTGTTGAAGATTGTTGTTAGTGGCACACACAGCATCTCTGCTCCCTCTCTAAGGACCCAGAAAGGGATGTTGCCCAGATCCACTGCCTTTGAGATATCAAGTTCACATAGCAGCATCTTCACCTCCTCCTCAGTTGTGTGTATTTCATCCAGCACTTGTTGGTGTATCCCTTGTTGGTATATCCTCCTATTCTGATTTCCTTGAGTTCTTCCTGTCTCCACTGTAAATACTTCTTTAAATCTCATATAGATATCCTCACATACTTCTTGGTAGTTTCTTGTGAATTCTCCACCTTCCTTCCTCAGCCTGGTTACTTGCTCCTTGGCTATACAACAGCTTCGAGTCAGACTTTACTTCTGATGCTATGTCGTTTTCATATTGTCGCTGGGCTTCCTTCCTTATGTGCACTCTCCTAGTTGTACTCACCTAGTTGTGGTTGCAAGGGTCGAGTCACAGCTCCTGGCTCTGCCTTTTCAATTATCGCTACTAGGTCATTCTTCCTGTTTCATGTGCTGTATCATACCTCTTCTTAAAGCTACGGATCCTACCGCCACTTCATCACTTCCCAGATTATTCCACTTCCTGACAACTCTGTGACTGAAGAAATACTTCCTAACATCCCTGTGATTCATCTGAATCTTCAGCTTCCAATTGTGGTCCCTTGTTGCTGTATCCCATCTCTGGAACACCCTGTCTCTGTCCACCTCGTCAATTTCTCTCAGTATTTTATATGTCGTTATCATATTCCCCATCTCTCCTGTCCTCCAGTTTCGTCAGGTCGATTCCCCTTAAGCTCTCGTAGGACATTACCCTTAGCTCTAGGGCTAGTCTTGTTGCAAATCTTGCACTTTTTGTAATTTCCTTACATGCTTGGGTAGGTGTCGGTTCCAAACTGGTTCTGGATACTTCGATATAGGCCTGATATACACGGTGTACAGGGTCCTGAACGATTCCTTATTGAGATGCCGGAATACTATTCTTAGGTTTGCTAGGCGCCCATATACTGCAGCAGTTATTTGGTTGATATGCGCATCCAGAGATGTGATCGGTGTTATACATTCCCCAAGATCCTTTTCCTTGAGCGAGGTTTGTGGTCCCTGGCCCCCTAACCGTACTCAGTCTCCAGTCTTCTTTGCCATTCCCCAATCTTCATGACTTTTCACTTGGTGGGATTGAACTCCAGAAGGCAGTGTTTGGACCAGGTCTGCAGCCTGTCAACTTCCCTTTGTAGTTCGGCCTGGTTCACGTTCGATTGAATTCTTCTCATCAACTTCACATAATCTGCTACGATGACACTTCTGGGTCTATTTCTTCCGTCATGTCGTTCACATATACCAGAAACAGCACCGGTCCTAGGACTGACCACTGGAACCGAGCTCGTCACAGGCGCCCACTCTGACACCTCGTCACGTACCATGACTCGCTGCTGTCTTCCTGACAAGTATTCCCTGATCCATTGCAGTACCTTCCCTGTTGTACTTACCTTGGTCCTCCAGCTTATGCACTATTCTCTTTTATGGAAGTGTGTCAAAAAACTTCTTGCAATCCAAGATAACTCAATCTACCCCCCCCCTCTCTTTCTCTCTTGTCTTACTTTTTTCACATTGTCACAGAACTCCAGTAGATTCGTAACACAATATTTCCCATCTCTGAAACCATGTGTACTCGTTTCTAGCTCTTCGACTAATCTCTTTATTTTCCTGGGTCCTTTGCATTCTGTAGTTTTTCCATTCTCTAGTGCACTTAGTTTTTGCCTCCCTACACTTTTGGGTGAACTAATGGCACAGTCTGGTCTTCCCATTATTTCTGTTGCCCTTGGGAACAAACTTTTCCTCTACCTCCTTGTATTTTGTTCTCAAGTAGTCCATCATTTCATTTACATATTATACTACCAATTCTCTTTCCCAGTAAACCTCTTGCAGGAAGTTCCTCATGCCTGTGTATCCTCCCACTCCCCTCCTTTTGTAATTTGGCTTCTCTCAGCTTATTCCTGTTACCCTCTCCACTTGTAACTCTACTGTGTATTCAAAGCTCAGAACCACATAACCACTAGCTCCAAGTGGCCTTTTGTGTGTGATGTCCTCGATGTCCGAACTACTCAAGGTGAGTATGATATCCAGTCTTGCTGGTTCATCCTCACCTCTCTCCCTGATAGTGTCCCTAACATGTTGATGCATGAGGTTTTCCAGTACTACATCTATCATATTGGCTCTCCATGTTTCGGGACCTCACAAATAACCCGCACATAAAAGAGAGAAGCTTATGACGACGTTTCGGTGAGACTTGGACCATTGACAAAGTCACACAAAGTCACAAAGTCACACAGTGTGACTTTGTCAATGGTCCAAGTCGGACCGAAACGTTGTCGTAAGCTTCTCTCTTTCATGTGCGGGTTATTTGTGTATCGTTCCAGTCACGGTATTGTGCCTTTTTTGTTATTTCGGGACCTCCATGTGGCTCCAGGTTTACCCGGTTAATCTCGTTGTGTTTGAAATCACCCACAACTAGCAACTTTTCCCTTCTCTGTGTGTGTGTGTGTGTGTGTGTGTGTGTGTGTGTGTGTGTGTGTGTGTGTGTGTGTGTGTGTGTGTGTGTGTGTGTGTGCGCGTGCGTGTGTGTGTGCGTGTGTGTGTTGTGTGTGTGTGTATACTCACCTATTTGTGGTTGCAGGGGTCGAGTCATAGCTCCTGGCCCCGCCTCTTCGCTGATTGCTACTAGGTCCTCTCTCTCCCTGCCCCATGAGCTTTATCATACCTCGCCTTAAAACTATGTATGGTTCCCGCCTCCACTACGTCGCTTTCTAGGCTATTCCACGGCCTGACTACTCTATGACTGAAGAAATACTTCCTAACATCCCTTTGATTCATCTGAGTCTTCAACTTCCAGTTGTGACCTCTTGTGTCTGTGTCCCATCTCTGGAACATCCCGTCTTTGTCCACCTTGTCTATTCCGCGCAGTATTTTATATGTCGTTATCATGTCTCCCCTGACCCTCCTGTCCTCCAGTGTCGTCAGGCCGATTTCCCTCAACCTTTCTTCGTAGGACAATCCCCGTAGCTCTGGGACTAGTCTTGTTGCAAACCTTTGCACTTTCTCTAATTTCTTGACGTGCTTGACTAGGTGTGGATTCCAAACTGGTGCTGCATACTCCAGTATGGGCCTGACGTAAATGGTATACAGAGTCTTGAACGAATCCTTACTGAGGTATCGGAACGCTATCCGTAGGTTTGCCAGGCGCCCGTATGCTGCAGCAGTTATCTGATTGATGTGCGCCTCAGGAGATATGCTCGGTGTTATACTCACCCCCAGATCTTTTTCCTTGAGTGAAGTTTGCAGTCTTTGGCCATCTAAACTATATTGTGTCTGCGGTCTTCTTTGCCCTTCCCCAATCTTCATGACTTTGCATTTGGCAGGGTTAAACTCAAGGAGCCAGTTGCTGGACCAGGCTTGTAGCCTATCCAGGTCTCTTTGTAGTCCTGCCTGATCCTCATCCGATTTGATTCTTCTCATTAACTTCACATCGTCTGCAAACAAGGACACTTCTGAGTCTATCCCTTCTGTTATATCATTCACATATACCAAGAACAGCACAGGTCCTAGGACTGACTCCTGTGGAACCCCGTTTGTCACATGCGCCCACTCTGACACCTCGTTGCGTACCATGACTCGTTGTTGCCTCCCTGTCAGGTATTCTCTGATCCATTGCAGTGCCTTTCCTGTTATGTGTGCCTGATCCTCTAGCTTTTGCAGTAACCTCTTGTGAGGAACTGTGTCGAAGGCCTTCTTGCAGTCCAAAAAAATGCAGTCGATCCACCCCTCTCTCTCTTGTCTTATTTCTGTCACCTTGTCATAAAACTCCAGTAGGTTTGTGACACAGGATTTTCCTTCCCTGAAACCGTGCTGGTTGTCAATTATACACTTGTTTCTTTCCAGGTGCTCCACCACTCTCCTCCTGATGATCTTCTCCATGACCTTGCATACTATACACGTTAGTGATACAGGTCTGTAGTTTAGTGCCTCATGTCTGTCTCCCTTTTTAAAAATTGGGACTACATTTGCCGTCTTCCATACCTCAGGGAGTTGCCCAGTTTCAATTGATGTGTTGAAGATCTTTGTTAATGGCACACACAGTATCTCTGCTCCATATTTAAGGACCCACGGAGAGATGTTGTCTGGTCCTATCGCCTTTGAGGTGTCAAGTTCGCATAGCAGCTTCTTCACCTCCTCCTTGGTTATATGTACCTCATCCAGCACTTGCTGGTGTACCCCCCTGTTCTGATTTCCTGGAGTCCTACTGGTTTCCACTGTAAATACTTCTTTAAATCTCGTGTTGAGCTCCTGACATACCTCTCGGTCGTTTCTTGTGAACTCCCCATCACCCTTCCTCAGTCTGATTACCTGGTCCTTGACTGTTGTTTTCCTCCTGATGTGGCTATACAACAGCTTCGGGTCAGACTTGACTTTCGATGCTATGTCATTTTCATATTGTCGCTGAGCCTCCCTTCTTATCTGTGTATATTCGTTTCTGGCTCTTCGGCTAATCTCTTTATTTTCCTGAGTTCTCTGTCTTCTGTACCTTTTCCATTCTCTAGTACACCTAGTTTTTGCCTCCCTACACCTTTGGGTGAACCAAGGACTCGTTCTGTTCTTCCCATTATTTCTGTTTCCCTTGGGAACAAACCTCTCCTCTGCCTCCTTGCATTTTGTTGCCACATAGTCCATCATTTCTTGTACTGATTTTCCTGTCAGTTCCCTCTCCCACTGAATGTCTTGCAGGAAGTTCCTCATGCCTGAGTAGTTCCCCCTTTTGTAGTTTGGTTTTTCCCAACCTATTCCTGCTACTCTCTCCACTTTAAGCTCAACTATGTAGTCGAAGCACAGAACCACATGATCACTAGCTCCCAGGGGCCTTTCATACATGATATCCTCGATGTCCGAACTACTCAAGGTGAATACAAGGTCCAGTCTTGCTGGTTCATCCTCTCCTCTCTCTCTGGTAGTGTCTCTAACATGTTGATGCATGAGGTTTTCCAGTACCACATCCATCATCTTGGCTCTCCATGTTTCGGGACCCCCATGGGGCTCCAGGTTTTCCCAGTCAATCTCCTTGTGATTGAAATCACCCATAACTAGTAACTTTGCTCCCCCCATGTGTGCTCTCCTGGCCACCTCGGCCAGTGTGTCGACCATTGCTCTGTTGCTCTCATCGTATTCTTCTCTTGGCCCCCTGCAGTTCTGTGGTGGGTTGTACATTACTGAAATTATCACCTTATGTCTCTCAGACTGGATTGTTCCTACTAAGTAATCCCTTTCTCCCATGCCATCCATTTCTTCCATTTTCTCAAAACCCCACTGGTTTTTAATGAGCAGTGCAACTCCTCCTCCCCCTCTCCTCCCTCTGTCTTTCCTGAGGATTTGGTATCCGGATGGAAAGATTGAATCTGTTATTATTCTGGTGAGTTTTGTTTCTGTGAGTGCTATTATGTCTGGGGATGTCTCCTTGATTCTTTCATGCCACTCCTCATACTTATTTGTTATTCCATCTGCATTTGTATACCACACCTTCAACTTCTTTTCTAAGACTATGGTCTGGGAGGTATATTGGGGGTGGGGAAGTGGGAGACCTGATAAGGAACTATGGGTGGTTGCTGTGGGGGTGGAGTTTGTAATGCAGTGGGTGGGGGCATTGGATATGGCATGGGTGTTTTGGTTTAGAGTGTTTGGTTGCACTGGGGTTGACCTGGTTGGGGGCTTCTATAGGAAGTTGTGAGGGAGGCTGTATTTGGTCTTCTTCCTGGGTCTGGGTTCTCCTGTCTGTCTCCTCCATCCCTTCTCTTTCCTCCTTCCGCCTTTGTACCATCTCTCTCAGTTTCTGCCTTTCTTCTTGTGTTCTGTCGCGGTCGAGATACACCTTCCTGTATGCCAGCATGTCCCTTAATCGTGCTTTCTCCTGCAGGATCCTGTTCCGAGTCGATTCTGCCTTGAAGGTCACTTTCACTGGCCGGGTCCTTTTTTTTACAAACCCCCCTATTCTCCGAAAATTTTCCAGCTGGGTCATGTCGTCTTCTCCTATTGCTTTTATGATGCTTTCAATTGCTTTTTTCCCCTTGTTTTCTTGCTTCATATGTTTCCCCTTCAACTTCCTGGAGCCCATACACAAAGACTGACCTCTCCCTTTCATTCTCCCACTGCATATCCTTGTGTATCCCCTCATTCAATTTAATTTCCTCCATTACAGCTTTCCTTTCTTCAGTTTCACTAGCTAATGTACTTGGGCTCAGTGGCCTGTCATTTTCCTTTCTCGGCTTTCCCTGGGCTCTGCTGTGGTCTGTTAGGGCCTCCACATATAGCTTAGCTCTTTCATTTACGACAGTCTCCTCTGATAGGGCTTCTACATGCAGTTTTCCTCCTTCTTTCCCTACAGTTCCCTTATTTGTGACTGAGGTAGCAGTCTCTGATGTCAATCCCAATATGTTCATTAGTTCTTTAGGCTGTTTCAGATTTTTTAGTTCCTCTTCTAAACTCTGTATCCTAGCCTCTGCTGCTTTGACTTGCACCTCCCACTTCCTGCTTTCCAAATCTATCCTCTCTTCCATTCTCATGCTAAGTTCTTCTAGTTTCTTTTCCCATTCATGTTCCCTTTTTATGAGCTCTGCTGCCCAATCTTCCTTTGCAGATTCCTCCTCCTGTCCCTTGGTTTTCCTTCCTGCTCTCTGGCAACCCATTTTTATTTTTTTTTGACTGCCTCAGAATGGGAACCTATGTAATTCTGTGTGTTAGGTTAGTAGTGTGTTTGTCAGAGTGTGGGGGGGGAGGTAGAGGAGGAACTGTGTCTATATGGAAGAGGGGTGGGGAGGGGGATTTAGGGGGGAATACCAGGAGTGGGAAGGAGGGAGAAGCAAGTGGGTGAATGGGAGAGGGAGAGGGGGAAGGGGGAGGTGGGGAGGGGGAGGGTGAAAGAGGGAGGGGTGGGATCAGGGGAAGGTGTGAGATGTTGGTGGGGGAGGAGGGGAGTGTATGCGTGAGTCTGGGTATGTGTGTGTGTGTATGTGTGTGTGTGTGTGTGTGTGTGTGTGTGTGTGTGTGTGTGTGTGTGTGTGTGTGTGTGTGTGCTCACCTATTTGTGGTTGTAGGGGTCGAGTCATAGCTCCTGGCCCCGCCTCTTCGCTGATTGCTACTAGGTCCTCTCTCTCCCTGCCCCATGAGCTTATCATACCTCTCCTTAAAACTATGTATGGTTCCCACCTCCACTACGTCACTTTCTAGGCTATTCCACGGCCTGACTACTCTATGACTGAATAAATACTTCCTAACATCCCTTTGATTCATCTGAGTCTTCAACTTCCAATTGTGACCTCTTGTGTCTGTGTCCCTTCTCTGGAACATCCCGTCTTTGTCCACCTTGTCTATTCCGCGCAGTATTTTATATGTCGTTATCATGTCTCCCCTGACCCTCCTGTCCTCCAGTGTCGTCAGGCCGATTTCCCTCAACCTTTCTTAGTAGGACAATCCCCGTAGCTCTGGGACTAGTCTTGTTGCAAACCTTTGCACTTTCTCTACTTTCTTGACGTGCTTGACTAGGTGTGGATTCCAAACTGGTGCTGCATACTCCAGTATGGGCCTGACGTAAATGGTATACAGAGTCTTAAACGAATCCTTACTGAGGTATCGGAACGCTATCCGTAGGTTTGCCAGGCGCCCGTATGCTGCAGCAGTTATCTGATTGATGTGCGCCTCAGGAGATATGCTCAGTGTTATACTCACCCCCAGCTTGTCTATTCCCCGCAGTATCTTGTATGTCGTTATCATGTCTCCCCTGACCCTTCTGTCCTCCAGTGTCGTCAGTCCGATTTCCCTTAACCTTTCCTCGTACGACATTCCCTTGAGCTCTGGGACTAGCCTTGTTGCAAACCTTTGTACTTTCTCTAACTTCTTGACGTGCTTGACCAGGTGTGGGTTCCAGACTGGTGCTGCATACTCCAGTATGGGCCTAACATACACAGCGTACAGTGTCTTGAACGATTCCTTATTAAGGTATCGGAACGCTATTCTCAGGTTTGCCAGGCGCCCGTATGCTGCAGCGGTTATTTGGTTGATGTGTGTGTGTGTGTGTGTGTGTGTGTGTGTGTGTGTGTGTGTGTGTGTGTGTGTGTGTGTGTGTGTGCGTGTGTGTGTGTATGTGTGTGTGTGTGTAATTTTGTGTGGAATTATGTGTGGGTTTATTATGTGTCTGTAAAGTAGGTGAATTTGAAGTGTAATGTGGAGTCTCAGTGATCCCTTGCCTGACCACAACTTCTTGTGACCTGACCCCCACCCTCCTGGGATTTGACCTGCACCTACTTACAATGTTGCCCTTTATGCCTTGTCCTGCCACCTAGCTTATAGTAACTTGCCTTGTTCCATAGATTACCAATTGCTATTTCTTATTGAATACTTGAGTGCCTATTCTTTGTCGTCAATGAAAGTTGATCATTCGCAATTAGCTTGGCAGTTAATTGGAACCTGGAACCCCACACCCATACAACCACCTCATAGGTTATTACAGTACTTGCAATGCAGCTGTAGCAGCCTGTAGATTTTCCAGCTCGATATGACGTCCTGGCTTAGATCCACCTCAATTTCTTCTCGTTATATGATGTGCCCTATTCACTGTATTTCTCTCACTGGTCTCACGATTGTTTCACTTTATTATCTTTCTTGGGTGACACGTGACAACGTCGCCTGAGCACACACACTACCCTGCCCGCTCTGACTCGTACCACGTTTTACTTTCTATATCCCACTCAAAAATGCGGCTCTCCCTACACTTATGTGGCTCCGGCAGATTATAAATCCTTCAAGGAATTGTTCACTATCCTAGCACACTTAGCTACCCTTCAGATCACTTGGGTAGCCCTTGAAAACACTTATATTCGCGGAGCACGGAAGGCGTGACCCGCGCACGCACTGACGAGACTGTGTGTGTGTGTGTGTGTGTGTGTGTGTGTGTGTGTGTGTGTGTGTGTGTGTGTGTGTGTGTGTGTATGTGTGTGTGTGTGTGTGTGTGCGTGTGTGTGTGTGTGTGTGTGTGTGTGTGTAGTCACGTAATTGTACTCACCTAATTGTGGTTGCATGGGTCGAGTCATGACTCCTGGTCCTAGCCTCGTGTACTCACCTAGTTGACTCACCTAGTTAAGGTTGCAGGGGTCAAGTCCCAGCTCCTGGCCCCGCCTCTTCACTGGTCGCTACTAGGTCACTCTCCCTGAACCATGAGCTTTATCGTACCTCTGCTTAAAGCTATGTATGGATCCTGCCTCTACAACATCGCTTCCTAAACTATTCCACTTCCTGACTACTCTGTGGCTGAAGAAATACTTCCTAACATCCCTGTGATTCATCTGTGTCTTCAGCTTCCAACTGTGTCCCCGTGTTGCTGTGTTCAGTCTCAGGAACATCCTGTCTTTGTCCACCTTGTCAATTCCTCTCAGTATTTTGTAAGACTTTATCATGTCCCCCCTATCTCTCCTGTCCTCCAGTGTCGTCAGGTTGATTTCCCTTAACCTCTCCTCGTATGACATACCTCTTAGCTCAGGGACTAGTCTTGTTGCAAACCTTTGCACTTTCTCTAGTTTCTTTACATGCTTGGTTAGGTGTGGGTTCCAAACTGGTGCCGCATACTCCAATATGAGCCTAACATACACCGTGTACAGGGTCCTGAACGATTCCTTATTAAGATGTTGGAATGCTGTTCTGAGGTTTGCCAGGCGCCCATATGCTGCAGCAGTTATTTGGTTGATGTGTGCTTCAGGAGATGTGCCTGGTGTTATACTCACCCCAAGATCTTTTTCCTTGAGTGAGGTTTGTAGTCTCCAGCCCCATAGACTGTACTCCGTCTGCGGTCTTCTTTGCCCTTCACCAATCTTCATGACTTTGCACTTGGTGGGATTGAACTCCAGGAGCCAATTGTTAGACCAGGTCTGCAGCCTGTCCAGATCCCTTTGTAGTTCTGCCTGGTCTTCGATCGAATGAATTCTTCTCATCAACTTCACGTCATCTGCAAACAGGGACACCTCGGAGTTTATTCCTTCCGTCACGTCGTTCACAAATACCAGAAACAGCACTGGTCCTAGGATTGACCCCTGTGGGACCCCGCTGGTCACAGGTGCCCACTCTGACACGTCGCCACGTACCATTACTCGCTGCTGTCTTCCTGACAAGTATTCCTTGATCCTTGCTTGGTCCTCCAGTTTTTGCACTAATCTCTTGTGTGGTACAATGTCAAACGCCTTCTTGCAGTCCAAGAAGATGGAATCTACCCACCCCTCTCTCTCTTGTCTTACTGCTGTCACCTTGTCATAGAATTCCAGTAGGTTTGTGACACAGGATTTCCCGTCTCTGAAACCATGTTGGCTGCTGTTGATGAGATCGTTCCTTTCTAGGTGTTCCACCACTCTTCTCCTGACAATCTTCTCCATGACTTTGCATACTATACATGTGTTATGCAGGGTTCTGCATGACATCGTAATGTACATATAGTGGAGAAGTGTGCCATAATAGTATGAATGTTATAATTGTAAATAATAATTTTATAATTCATGATGTGCATTTGGGGGCACTGTAAAGTACTCTAACTGTAATTATAAAGAAATCCTTCTAGGTAGTTATTTTCCAAGTGTGTTTTGGGTATGCGGGGTAAGCGTGGCTGGGGGCAGTCACGTGGGGTCAGCATGGTGTGGAGGCTGGCGTCAGAGCTGCTGTGTGTTTAAGCTAAGTTTGTAGTTGTGTACTCCTTTTGTTTAACCAACTCAAGCTATAGGCTCTCCTATGGCTTACCTGTATGTTCACCAAGGCCCTGACATGGTCAGGGTGCTATGGGATGAGTGAAGAAATAAGAAATGGGGTTTGTAATGGAGTAGTGACGGTGTGGCGCTGACTAGGCCTAGTGGTTAGGGTGGCTGGACCTCCAGCCAGCTGTTTATTGTGTACCCTCATTTGGGCGTTTAGGATTAAGGTGTTTCTAGAGTGTGTATATAGTGTTATGTTGAATAAATAGATATATTTTCCTAACTGGGATTTTTGCCTAACCCTCTGTTAACCAACCCATTGAAGTAACACATACTGGTTTAGCGCTTTCTGTTTTGACTGGGATAGCCCTGTGTGGCCTGTTTATGCTTGAGATGTGTGTAACTTTTACCTTTGCCCTTAGACAAGGCTCTAGCCCCCAGGTATCCAACCTTTCTGCATAACAACATGTCAGTGACACTGGTCTGTAGTTTAGTGCTTCATGTCTGTCTCCTTTTTTAAAGATTGGAACTACATTTGCTGTCTTCCATGCCTCAGGCAATCTCCCTGTTTCGATAGATGTATTGAATATTGTTGTTAGGGGTACACATAGCGCCTCTGCTCCCTCTCTCAGGACCCATGGAGAGATGTTATCTGGCCCCATTGCCTTTGAGGTATCTAGCTCACTCAGAAGCCTCTTCACTTCTTCCTCAGTTGTGTGTAATGTGTCCAGCACTTGGCGGTGTGCCCCACCTCTCCGTCTTTCTGGAGCCCCTTCTGTCTCTTCTGTGAATACTTCTTTGAATCTCTTGTTGAGTTCCTCACATACTTCAGGTTATTTCTTGCTGTTTCTCCTCCTTCCTTCCTTAGCCTGATTACCTGGTCCTTGACTGTTGTTTTCCTCCTGATGTGGCTGTATAACAGCTTCAGGTCAGATTTGGTTTTCGTTGCTATGTCGTTTTCATATTGTCGTTGGGCCTCCCTTCTTATCTGTGCATATTCGTTTCTGGCTCTACGACTGCTCTCCTTATTCTCCTGGGTACTTTGCTTTTTATATTTCTTCCATTCCCTAGCACACTTGGTTTTTGCCTCCTTGCACGTTTGGGTGAACCATGGGCTCATCCTGGGTTTTTCATCATTCCTGTTACCCTTGGGTACAAACCTCTCCTCAGCCTCCTTGCACATTGTTGCTACATATTCCATCATCTCATTAACTGGCTTCCCTGCCAGTTCTCTCCCACTGAATCCCGTTCAGGAAGTTCCTCATTCCCGTGTAGTCCCCTTTCTTGTAGAATGGTTTCATTTGTCCTGTCCTTCCTGCTTCCCCCTCCATTTGTAGCTCTACTGTGTATTCGAAGCTCAAAGCCACATGATCGCTGGCCCCAAGGGGTCTTTCATATGTGATGTTCTCACTATCTGCACTACTCAAGGTGAATACTAAGTCCAGTCATGCTGGTTCATCCTCTCCTCTCTCTCTTGTAGTGTCCCTTACGTGTTGGTGCATGAAGTTTTCCAGTACCACCTCCATCATCTTAGCCCTCCATGTATCTTGGCCCCCATGCGGGTCCAAGTTGTCCCAGTCGATCTCCTTGTGGTTAAAGTCATCCATGATCAGGAGCTTTGCCCTGCATGCATGAGCTCTTCTGGCCACTCTAGCCAGTGTGTCAACCATAGCTCTATTGCTCTCGTCATACTCTTGCCCTGGCCTCCTGCTGTTCTGTGGTGGGTTATACATCACTGCAATTACCACCTTGGGACCTCCAGAGTGAAGCATTCCCGCTATGTAATCACTTTCTTCTCCACTGTCTCCTCTCTCCAGCTCATCAAAATTCCATCGGTGTTTGATCAGCAGTGCCACTCCTCCACCCTTCCCCTGTTCCTTCTGTCTTTCCTCAGGATCTGGTATCCCATTGGAAAGATGGCATCTGTTATCATACCTGTAAGCTTGGTTTCTGTGAGCGCTATGATGTCCGGTGTTGCCTCTTTGACTCTTTCGTGCCATTCCTCCCACTTATTTGTTATTCCATCAGCGTTTGTGTACCATACCTTCAGTTTCCTTTCCAACACTGTGGTTTGGGGGGCCTGTGGGGGTGGGAGACCTGGTAACATACTGTGGAATTCTATGGTTGGGGATTGGGTGGAAGCTGTGGGTATGGACTGTAGTGTGTTGGGATGGTGTGATAGGTTGTGGGGTTCTGATGATAATTGTGTGTGTGCTTGCCCTTGCTGCTCTGTTCTGCTCTGACTGATCTCTGCTGGTTCCATCCTTGTCTCCTTTCCTAGCTCCTTTCGCTTTTTTGTCCACTCCCTCAGCTGCTGTCGCTCTGTTTGTGTTCTGTCTCTGTCTAGGAACACCTTCATGTACTCTTCTGAGTTTTTCAACCGTGGTTTCTCTTGGTGGATCCTGTTCTGCACTGTTTCTGTCCTGAGAATCAGCTTGATCAGTCGGTTTCTCCCCTTCAAGTACCCCCCTATTCTCTGAAAATTTACAATCTCGTCCATGTTTTCTCCCCCTATTTCCATGATGATTTTCTCAATCTCCTTTCTTTATTCCTGCCATCTTTCAGTGTGTGTCCTTTCCTCTCTCTCCCAAAGCCCATGGATAAAAACTGATTTTGCCCTTTCCTCTTCCCATTGCCTCTCCCTCAGTGACTCTGGTTCCTGTCTGTATGTGGTCATTTTCTCCCTTGATTTTTCCAGTGGCTCTTGGTAGCATGGTTGTGCCTCAGCATTCGACCTATCTCCCTCTCCATCTGCACCCAGCTGCTCCTCCCTTTCACTCCTTGGCCCTTCTTTGCAGGCTGATATGACCTTAGCATAATTCATATCTCCTTCCTTCCTGTTCTGCCTCTCAGCTTCATATGCTGTGTCTTCTCTGGTCACTGCCCATGAGACTTGCTTCAGCCTGTTTACCTCAAATTCTAGGGCCCTTACCTAGGCTACTGCAGTTTCGACTTGTGTTTCCCAATTCTTCTTCTCCTTCTCCAACCTCTTTTCCCATTTTACAAAGAGTTCTTTCTCATTTTTTCAGAAAGCTCTCCTAATTTTCTCTCCCATTCTTGCTCCATCCTTTTCCGCTGCTCCTCCATCCATCCCTGCCTACCAGTACCATTGTCATCTGATCCCTGATTCCTGCGAGTCCCAACCATTTTTTTTTTTAGTGAAAGAAGGAGGGAGAGAGAGAGAGAGAGAGAGAGAGAGAGAGAGAGAGAGAGAGAGAGAGAGAGAGAGAGAGAGAGAGAGAGAGAGAGAGAGAGACAGACAGACAGAGAGAGAGGAAGAGAGAGAGGAAGAGAGAGAGAGGAAGAGAGAGAGGAAGAGAGAGAGAGAGAGAGGAAGAGAGAGAGGAAGAGAGAGAGGAGGAGAGGGAGAGAGGATGAGAGAGAGAGGAAGAGAGAGAGGAAGAGAGAGAGGAAGAGAGAGAGGAAGAGAGAGAGGAAGAGAGAGAGAGAGAGAGAGAGAGAGAGAGAGAGAGAGAGAGAGAGAGAGAGAGAGAGAGAGAGAGAGAGAGAGAGAGAGAGAGAGTGTGTGTGTGTGTGTGTGTGAAGTGCTTCTCTCTCTCTCTCCCTCTCTTTTTCTCTCTCTCTGTCTGTCTGTCTGACTGTCTCTCTCTCTCTCTCTCTCTCTCTCTCTCTCTCTCTCTCTCTCTCTCTCTCTCTCTCTCCCTCTCTTTTTCTCTCTGTCTATCTCTCTGTCTGTCTGACTGTCTCTCTTTCTCTCTCTCTCTCTAGATATGTTTCATCAGAAGCTAGCACGAAGGAAGGAGCTCACTAGGTCTCTCGTGAACTTTTAAGTCAAACTCAAGTGATCCTCTGAATGCATTAACTCATTTGCTCAAAGCTGTTTTTTGAGGAGTTGCGATCTAATTAAGTTTTTTAATTAGGGTTTATAGTTTTTACTTATTTATCTCTCTCGTTTGTATTTATTTTTATGTATGTATAAGTTGCAATTTAGAATCCCACCCCTTCCCTAGCCTAACTTAATACAACTTTATTTGATCCCATATATACGAACTTAAGATAACATAATGCAACCTAACATAATCTAATCTAGACATCAAAGAGTTCTGCACAACTAAGTAGAGTTCAGAGTTCTGGTAACCAGTTCAATATACCATCCGTACAATAAGAATTTTTATGAAAAGCTTTTCAACGGTTTTTGGCAATAATCGACGTAGCGAACGAGAGAAAAAAAAAAATGTGTGTCCGCTGCTGGTCCTGAAAATCAGAAAGTCGGATGAAGCTTCAATAAGGTTAGGTGCAAAAAAATATTTTTTGCATCTAAACTAGGTGTATAAAGGTGAAGGAATTTGTTGTTGCCAATATAATTTTAGTCCAACTACTCCGACCCTTAAATCAAAGAATATGGCCAATAGTCATAATATTGACCTCTTCGCTTCCGGGCCGAGAGATTGTGCTTCGCTTTTGCTCCTGCATTCGTCAAACACCATTGGTGGAGGACGGACGTTGGTTGATGCACTCGCTACAGTTGGTAGCACCGAGCGAATTTTGCAAGATGGCGCAGACAACCAGGATGAGGATAAACACTGTGTGTATTGAGGTGTTGAAAGGCGCAGTTTATAACACCAATACGTCAGTTATGCTGCCTGCCGTCTTAAGAGATACCTACTGCATCAACAACAACGATTTGTATGGAATTGCTTTGAATGGAGCTACAAGAATCTTGGTGAAATTCGTGACGGCTGCTGTATATGACAAGATGGTGGAAAAGTACCAGGATGTGTGTATGCTGGTTAACCCTTGTTTAGAAGTATGCATGAGGGACGTATCTAAGTATTATACTTTGGTAAAGCTACGGAATGTTCCATTTGAGGCCGATGAGGAAGACATAAAAGCAACTTTCGAAGAGTTTGGTGTTATACATCAAGCAACAGTTGGAAGGTGGTCTGAGGGATGTATGCTGGACTGCGTGAGGGATCCTTCACCCTTAAGATGTCCTTGCGCAAAACTATACCATCATATGTGACATTGAGTGACTTTAGAACTCAGGTATATGTCACATATGCAGGGCAGACTGTGTGGAGCGTATGATCATATGGCTACGATGTATCCTCGACTATCGTCACCTGAGACACATGGAGAAGGGAAAGGAGTGGAGAAGGAGAGAGAGGTGACGACCCAGTCAACACGGGAGCATCCTCGGGCCCACAGGGCATGGAGTGAAATCGTGGAGGACAATCCGGTGGAATGTGTAACATTACCGGAGGTCTCTCAGGTGATCGAGATCATGCATATAGAGGGTGAGATGAGACAAGGTGAATTGGGTAATGAAGTTTCAGCTGCAATAGACACTGTTATACAGGGATTCTTGGAGGATCAGAATAGGGACGGAACACTACGTATGGTGTCAGATGGGACATCTGTAGATAAGGGTGGAATTCATGAGGAGTGCAATGTGGGTGGTGGGGATGGGCAACCACAGAGGATTTGTGAGGTTGTGGCTGAAGTGCATAAAGTTGAAAGTGCAGATGAGGGCATGCACATAGTTGAGGCATCACGAAAGAGAGTGATGATGTTTTGACACCTGCTCAAAGATCTGGTAAGAAACACTCAGAGGATGTCCCCAAAAAAGTATCAGGGAGGGGGGTTAAGGGGCAGGGGAAAGGTGAGGCAAGGAAAGGGCAAAAACGTAAGGACCCATATGGACAACGATCGATAGGTAAGCCCCTGATATCATTTTTAAGTGCCTAACGTTAAATGTAAATGGCCTAAGGGCCGATGTAAAGCGCAGGATCTTTAGTGGCTTTTTAAAGAGACATGGAATACAGGTCATATTTTTACAAGAGCATAATTTTAAGTACGGAAAGGATTTGTTGATAGATGAGTATTTGTTGATAGATGCTGGATATACTGGAAAGCTTAAGGGTGGTGCTACGGTATTAATAGCTGAGGCCAGTCCTTTCCAGTTGCTGCACTGGGAAGAAGGGGGAGATGGGAGAGTAGTGAGGGTGGATGGGTCATGGGGTGGGGTACGTGTGTGTTTTTGTGAGTGTGTACATGCCAGCGGACAGCAATAGGCGTGTTAAAGAGGAGTCTGTTCGGCACACACTAATTTATCATATTAGGGGGTTACCAGTTTATACATTATTTGGAAGGGATTGGAGTGTGACACGTAGGAAGGATGTGGAGCCGCAGGGCGCTGGGTGTGTGTTGGGAGTCTTACGGGATGTATTAGGGGGAGTCGGATTAGTGGATGTAGTTAGTGGGGAAGGGTGGGTGTCAGAGCATACTTATGTAAAGAACGGTTATGCAGCACGCTTGAACTGCATTTATGCATCTTCTGGGATACAAGTTAATAATATGGGAACTGTAAATGTTGTATTTTCGGATCCTAGAAGGGTGGTTGTGAACGTGGGATGGGGTGAGTTGCCATAAACGTTTCATGAGCTATTGAAACCTAAATGTGAGCTTGTTAGAGAATATGGAGGGTGGACTTAGTTTTGCAGAATGGTGGAAAAATGAATGGAATAAAGGAAAGCTGGGAAGTGATATATTACTGTGGTGGGAACATTGTGCTAAACCGGGGATCCATAGTTTTTATATGAGGAAAGGAAGGGAGGTCGGACAATGGAAATATGGATCACAGTGGTATTTGGAGGGGCAGTTAAAACAGTGTTATGAAGGTTGTCGTGGAGTATATTCGGTTTCAGAGATCGAGGGTATAAAGACGCAATTGCTGGAGATGCAGAATGCACGGTTTGATGGTGAAAGATTAAGGAGTGGGTTGGAGGATGTTTTATGGGGTGATAAGCCATCAGCTTGCGTTCTGCGGTGATTAAATAAAAATCATTTGGAATGCCATAAATCCCTGGCATCTTCCTTACACTCATCCCCTGTAAAGCCTTCAGAACCTCATCTTCACTTATGGGCCCCTCAATCTCCACCGTGTCTTCTGGTTCCAGGATACATGATATCCCTTCCTCCATAATATGCAAGTCCCCCATCTTCCTATTGCCTCCTCTCATATATATATATATATATCTCAAACCATTCATCCGCAAAGCCACTCATGCCTTCAGTCGTTACTAAATGCTGGCCCAGATGTGTACCCACCCACGTCCTGATGTACCTCTAATTTTAACATATTCATTATATTTTGCCAGATCTTTAAGTAACTGGGAGGTCTTGAAGGAATGCTTGGTGCATTTGTTAAATGAAATGAAGTAAAGGGATGCATGGGCATGATGCAACGAACATGGGTCGTTGTCATGATTCCAAAGGGGGAAGTGCAGAATAGCATCCTGGATTATAGAGGTTTATCTTTAATGTGCAGTGATTATAAATTGTTTGCAAGGGTTTTAAGTAATAGGTTATGTAGTGTTATTGGGAGAGTTATAGATAAGGGACAAATGGGTGTGCCGGGGCGGTCAATGATTAGTGGACATGGGAGGGTTAAGGATTTCATAGTTGATTGTAGAAAGAGTTGAGGGGGTGTACTTGCTTTGGATTGGAAGGCTGCTTATGACTGTGTAGAGGGAGAGACGTTATGGATGATAATGAGGCGTATGGGTTTGGGCGAGAAAATTGTCCGAAGGGCGGAAACATTATACAAAGGCGCAATACTACAGGTGCAAATCAATGGACGTATGGGAAAAGTAGTTAGTATGGGTAGGAGACTGAGACAGGGATGCCCCATGTCTCAGATCCTATTTGCATGTCTACAAGATCCTTTATATAGGATGATTAATGTTGGGGTAGATGAAAGGGGGTACGACAGCGGGGTGCTCCTGGTATAGTTGGGTATGTTGACGATACGACGGTTTTAGTTTGAGGAGAGGAGGGATTAAGAAATGTAGGTTGAATCGTTGAGATATTTAGTGGGGCAACAGGTATGTGTCTTAATGGTGTTAAGTCTAAATTGGTAGAGGTTGGTTCATGGGTGGGAGGGAATTTGGGACAAAAGTATTGTTGGCAGGTAGTAGATCAACATTAAAATGGTATAAAATACCGACAGGTTGTTAGGTAAGACACATATGCAACAGTTAGGTATCTTTATTTCGAAACGTTTCGCCTACACAGTAGGCTTCTTCAGTCGAGTACAGAAAAGTTGATAGAAGCAGAAGATACTTGAAGACGATGTAATCAGCCGATCACCCTTGAAGTTTTGAGGCGGTCAGTCCCTCAGTTTGCAGAAGAGTATTGTTCCATAGTCTGAGACAATATGGAGTTGAAGTATTTTATTCCATTTTGATGTTCACTCTGTCAGACACTGCAACAATCAACTTTGTCAACTTCTACAAGTGAGAATGGCTGGATTTGAGAGGGACCTGACCTTCCAACGACAACATTCTTACCTCTACTAGCGGCCTACATCTCACCTCCTGGCGGTATATAGGCTCCATCCTGTCACTTCAACTCCATATTGCTTCAGACTATGGAACAATACTCTTCTCCAGACTGAGGGACTGACCACCTCAAAACTTCAAGGGTGATGGACTGATTACATCGTCTTCAAGTATCTTCTGCTTCTTTCAACTTTTCTGTACTCGACTGAAGAAGCCTACTGTGTAGGCGAAAAGTTTCGAAATATAGTTACCTAACTGTTGCATATGTGTCTTACCTAACAACAGGTAGTAGATCAAATTAAAGTATGTGAAGTATTATACAGAAGAGCAGGGCAAGAAGCTAGAGAGGCCAACTCCGTAAGGGTTGTGTAAGGAGTATTAAGGAGATTGGGGGGAATACGGACAAGTGGGCTGGCGATCCATCAGAGGGTCATAGTTACCTGGAGGTTACCTGGAGGTTATTCCGGGGATCAACACCCCCGCGGCCCGGTCCATGACCAGGCCTCCCGGTGGATCAGGGCCTGATCAACCAGGCTGTTACTGCTGGCCGCATGCAGTCCAACATACGAGCCACAGCCCGGCTGATCCGGCACTGACTTTAGGTATCTGTCCAGCTCTCTCTTGAAGGCAGCCAGGGGCTTTTTGGCAATTCCCCTAATGCTTGATGGGAGGCTGTTGAACAGTCTTGGGCCCCAGACACTTATGTTACCAATGTCGCCCCTACTTTTAATTGGGGGAATTTTGCATCGCCTGCCCAGTCTTTTACTTTCGTAGGGAGTGATTTCTGTGTGCAGATTTGGGACCATTCCTTCCAGGATTTTCCAAGTGTAGATTATGATAGATCTCTCCCTCCTGCATTCCAACGAGTACAGGTCAAGTGCTTCCAAGCATTCCCAGTAGTTAAGGTGCTTTGCAGAACTTATACGTGCAGTAAAGGATATCTGTACACTCTCTAGATCTGCAATTTCACCTGCTTTGAATGGAGATGTTAATGTACAGCAGTATTCCAGCCTAGAGAGAACAAGTGATTTGAAAAAGATCATCATTGGCTTGGCATCTCTCGTCTTGAACTTTCTCATTATCCATCCTATCATTTTATTTGCACTTGCAATAGTGGCACTGTTGTGATCCTTGAAAGTGAGATCCTTAGACATTACTACTCCCAGGTCCCTTACATTATTTTTCCGCTCTATTGTATGGCCGGAGTCAGTAGTATACTCTGTTCTAGTTATTATCTCCTCCAGTTTTCCATAACGGAGTAGTTGGAATTTGTCCTCATTGAACATCATATTGTTTACCGTTGCCCACTGGAAAACTTTGTTTATATCTTCTTGGAGGTTAACCGCATCCTCAGCAGATGACAGCCTCATGCAGATCCTAGTATCATCCGCAAAGGATGATACGGTGCTGTGATGTATATCTCTGTCTATGTCTAATATGAGGATGAGGAATAAGATGGGGGCGAGTACTGTGCCTTGTGAAACAGAGCTCTTCACAATGGCAGCCTCCGATTTAACTATGTTGACTACTACTCTTTGTGTTCGATTTGTTAGGAAGTTGAAGATCCATCTCCCCACTTTCCCAGTTATTTCTTTAGCACATATTTTATGGGCTATTACGTCATGATCGCATTTGTCAAATGCTTTTGCAAAGTCTGTGCATATTACATCTGCATTCTGATTTTCTTCCAGTGAATCCAGGCCATGTCATAGTGATCCAGTAGTTGTGAGAGGAAGGAGCGACCTGCCCTGAACCCATGTTGCCCTGGATTGTGCAGATTTTGGGAATCCAGGTGATCTGCAATCCTGCTTCTTAGCACTCTTTCAAAGATTTTTATGATGTGGGACGTCAGAGCTATTGGTCTATAGTTCTTAGCTAATACTTTGCTGCCACCTTTTTGGAGTGGGGCTATATCCGTTGTTTTAAGTGACTGTGGAATTTCACCCATGTCCAAGCTCCTCCTCCATAGTGTACTTAGGGCACGTGAGAGGGGTTTCTTGCAGTTCTTAATGAATACAGAGTTCCACAAATCTGGACCCGGGGCTGAGTACATGGGCATGTTGTCAATGACTTTTACAAAATCTATCGGAGTTAGGGTAATGTCGGAAATCTGGCAAACATTTATGGAGTTTTGAGGCTCATTCATGAAGAAATCATTTGGGTCATCGATCCTCAGACTGATTAGTAGTTTACTAAACACAGAATCGTACTGGGATTTCAATATTTCACTCATTTCCTTGTTGTCATCTGTGTAAGTCCCATCCTGTCTGAGTAAGGGCCCGATACTAGATGTGGTATTTGCCTTGTTTTTGTCATATGAAAAGAAATATTTTGAATTTCTTTCAATTTCACTAATAACTTTAAGCTCCTCCTGTCTCTCCTGGTTCCTGTAAGAGCCATTTAACTTAAGTTAGATAGTTTTCACTTCCCTGGTCAGCGCCTCCTTTCGTGTATCAGATATTCTAGCACTCTTGAGGAGCTCAGTGGCTCTTCGTCGTCTTCTGTAGAGAGAGCATCTTTCTCTCTCCAGTTTACTCCTGCTCTTCTTCTTTCTTAGAGGAATATGACTAGAACATGCTTCAGCTGCCAGGAAGTTGATCCTTTCAAGACATTGGTTTGGATCCGTGTCATTTAAGATATCTTCCCAACATGTTTCATTTAGGACATGGTTTACCTGGCCCCAGTTGATGTTCTTGTTGTTGAAGTTGTATTTTGTGAAGACACCTTCACGGGTACATGCATTCTGCTGATCAGGACCCCTATGCATGTGCGTCTGGACTTCGATTAGGTTGTGATCGGAATTAGTTGTTTTTGATATTCTTATGTCTCTTATCAGGTCCTCATTATTTGTGAAGATAAGGTGAAGTGTGTTTTCTAGTCTTGTTGGCTCCACTATCTGCTGGCTTAAGGTGTGTTTTTTGCAGAGACTTAGTAGCTCATGTGTGTGTGACCTTTCATCCGCGCTACCTCCGGGGATTGTTTCAGCTGTAACATTATTTGCTACATTCTTCCATTTTGTATGCCTTAGGTTGAAATCACCAAGCAGCAAGATGTTTGTGGATGGAGCTGGAAGGTTTTCCAGACAGTAATCAATTTTCAGTAGCTGTTCCTTGAACTGTTGAGGTTGCATCTGGTGGCTTATATACAACCACAATGACTAGGTTTTGGTTCTCGATCTTTATTGATAAAACTTAAACTACCTCATTTGTAGTGTTCAGCAACTCTATGCAGATGAGGGATTCTTTGACATACAGGCCAACCCCCCCTTTTTGCCTGTTCATTCTGTCACATCTAAAAAGGTTGTAACCACTTATCCATATTTCACTGTCAAAGTGATCTTTTGTGTGAGTCTCTGTGAAGGCTGCAAACATTGCATTAGACTCCTCTAGAAGTCCACTGATAAAAGGTATTTTGTTGTTGGTGGATGGCTTAAGGCCCTGTATATTAGCAAATATGAACGAGGTTGCATTCTGTATTTGTTGGGGGGATTTTGTTATTGGCATCAGTAGTTGTAGTTCTGGAGGGCCATGGGTGGCCACTGGCTGTGCTTGCAGTCCAACAAGGTCCAAGGTGGTGGACTATTTTTGTTATTTCCTTCCATTTTCTTTTCCGTTTCCTGCCACTAAAAAATCACCTGGAGTTGGGTTGTCGTAGCTACTATTGTTTGTCTTGTGGGGTCTGTGCCTTCTGGTCCCTTTTAGATGGTATGCAGGGCAGTCGATGTTGTAACACTGTTTCTGGAGGACCGAGGAGTGACACATATTTGTGTGAAAGAAAGTACAGGAAGAACAATGACACACTCCTTTAGACAGGAGGTCACTACATTTTTTGGGATGCTCAAAGTTGCATGTCCCATTTTTTTCCTGATATTCCATGCTTACAGATGCCCCAAGCATAATATTTGCACAAATTCACGTTTGGCTGTGAATTGTTGGGAGGTGTGTTGTCAATTTCTGCAGGTTCTGGGACTGCACTATAATCCTCAGCATCCAAGCCAAGGTCACCCCGTCCTGGATTTCATCTACTTTCCTCAGTAGAGGAAGAAGGAGGAGACTCCTCTCCTACATCTGTACTGTGGGCCACGGTTTTGTGCAATTATGGTTGTATATTTACGGTTTTAGTGGTGGTTGTGGTAGGGTCCCTAGCAGAGTCTGGGCTGGCAATAAGGCTAGGGACTGGGACTGAGTCAGCACTGAGGCTGGAGGCTGAGCCTGGGTCAGCACCAGCACTGTGGGTATTAGTGCTGTGACTGGGGGATGGGTCTAGTTTAGCACTATGTGGGTGACTAGATAGTTTCGAGTCATCTGTTGTGGTATGAGCATTCTGCATATTTTGATACACTATCTCTTGCTCCCATGTTTTATATATTTTTGGTAGATTATCCAAGAGGTCATCTTTGTTTTCTTGATTATTTTTATCATTTATTACTCTCCTTAGTACCTTTCTGATACCTGCCCAAAGTTCTACATCTTTATTGCACAACCAGAAACACCTTGCTAGTTCGAGGTCATTTTTTGAGGCTGTATTTAGTCTAGTACAAGAGATATGGTGTTTGGAAGAGCATAGGTTGCATGTGATTCTGGATTTCCTTCCAAGGATTTTTTTACCTGTCCCACAGATATGCTGTGCTGACATCCTGTCTGTATCCTACTACACTCTGTATGCCACAGAAGAAAACTGATTTCCACTTAACCTTTCTCTTGCTGGTGCCAGTAATATGCAAGATGTATTTATACGATGTATTTATACATCATATCATACATCCTACAGCATCTGATTCCTGTTATGATCACTATTCATCTTATCCTGGGCTTCACTTTACCTTTCAGCTCTGCACTCAGGTGTGGTGTTATGTGGTCAATGGATGGATATGTGGGATGTAATTAGTATGGAGACTTATTACACATTAAAAACTTTTATGATGTATGACATCATATATCATACATCCCACAGCACCTTATTTCTGTCATGATCACTGCTGTTTATCTTGTCCTGGGCAGTTATATGTAGTGGTGGTGGCTGGGTTTCGGTGATGAAAGGTAGTTCGGTGGTCAGGGGTATGGGTGCCAAGGGGGGGTGAGAACCATCCCCGCTGGTTGGGGTGTCGGGGGAGGAGGGTGGCGAGAGGATTTGGTGGTGGTTTATCCTTTTCCACTATCATTTACCCTAAATTGTGGCATGTGGCAGTGATTTATCCGCTGATGAAGAATGATGTGAGGTTGGTGCAAAAGAAGGTAATGCGTTTTATTTGTGGATGTGGTTATCATTGGCTTAAGCAGACAGTCGTGACATCATTGGGGAGGGGAGGATTAGGATTAATTCCACTGTGTAGTAGACTGAAAAGTATGTATGTGAAACATAGTTATATACGGTTGGGTGGGGATCGGGATGTAAGGGTGAGTGAGGTTATGGATAATGTGCGCAGTGGTGGGGGGTAGAGAATTGGAGGAGTGTATGTGTATGTTGAGATTTTTATTGAGGGTTAGCATACCGGGAAAAGTGTTGGTGCAAGTATTGGGGAGGACTGTGAGGGGTAATGAGGTGATGGAGGGGAAGAGTGTCTTTCCTTTATATAATTGGACAGGTATCTGGGGTGCGTTTCGTAAGTTACGTTTAAAGTCAAGGGCGCTGGAAACTGTGTATAAGTTTTTACATGGGATATTACCCACTAAAGTACGTTTGTATCAGATGAGAGTTTTGCAGTCCACATGTTGTGTTTTGTGTGGGGAGGCGGAGACTGCATATGATGTGGTGTATTTTTGTGAGGGTATCGCAAGGGTACGTCTATGGTTTCGTAAGGCCTTAGAGATGGTTGGAGGAGGTAGGTTAATGGTATTGAAAGCATTGAGTTTGGACATAGAGGGATTGGGTGATAGTGTGAGAAGGGCGGTCATGTATTTGGTAGTGGATTATATTAATATATCGTGGGCTATGAGGGAGGTGGAGGGGGAAGTGTGAATACGAGCTTTATCTGGGCATTCTTATAAAACAAAGTGTAGGAATGAGGTCGTGTATGGAAGGATATGGGATATAGAATTTCCAGTTCAGAATAGAGGTATGAATGTGCGTAGGTTGCGAGAATTAATGGTGTAATGGTGGAATGGGGTTGGTCTCAGCCAGATGAGGGGGAGATGAGTGTATTCCTGGCATAAATTTTAAATAGAAAACTCTCTTGATGGGGGAACGCTTTAAATGTAGATGTACTCACCTAGTTGAGGTTGCGGGGGTAAAGACCGAGCTCCTGGCCCCGCCTCTTCACTGATCGCTACTAGGTCCCTCTCCCTGAGCCGTGAGCTTTATCATACCTCTGCTTAAAGCTATGTATGGATCCTGACTCCACTACATCACTTCCCAAACTATTCCACTTACTGACTACTCTGTGGCTGAAGAAATACTTCCAAACATCCCTGTGATTCATCTGTGTCTTCAGCTTCCAACTGTGTCCCCTTGTTACTGTGTCCAATCTCTGGAACATCCTGTCTTTGTCCACCTTGTCAATTCCTCTCAGTATTTTGTATGTCGTTATCATGTCCCCCCTATCTCTCCTGTCCTCCAGTGTCGTCAGGTTGATTTCCCTTAACCTCTCCTCGTAGGACATACCTCTTAGCTCTGGGACTAGTCTTGTTGCAAACCTTTGCACTTTCTCTAGTTTCTTTACGTGCTTGGCTAGGTGTGGGTTACAAACTGGTGCCGCATACTCCAATATGGGCCTAACGTACACGGTGTACAGGGTCCTGAATGATTCCTTATTAAGATGTCGGAATGCTGTTCTGAGGTTTGCTAGGCGCCCATATGCTGCAGCAGTTATTTGGTTGATGTGCGCTTCAGATGTGCCTGGTGTTATACTCACCCCAAGATCTTTTTCCTTGAGTGAGGTTTGTAGTCTCTGGCCCCCTAGACTGTACTCCGTCTGCGGTCTTCTTTGCCCTTCCCCAATCTTCATGACTTTGCACTTGGTGGGATTGAACTCCACGAGCCAATTGCTGGACCAGGTTTGCAGCCTGTCCAGATCCCTTTGTAGTTCTGCCTGGTCTTCGATCGAGTGAATTCTTCTCATCAACTTCACGTCATCTGCAAACAGGGACACCTCAGAGTCTATTCCTTCCGTCATGTCGTTCACAAATACCAGAAACAGCACTGGTCCTAGGACTGACCCCTGTGGGACCCCGCTGGTCACAGGTGCCCACTCTGACACCTCGCCACGTACCATGACTCGCTGCTGTCTTCCTGTCAAGTATTCCCTGATCCATTGTAGTGCCTTCCCTGTTATCCCTGCTTGGTTCTCCAGTTTTTGCACCAATCTCTTGAGTGGAACTGTGTCAAACGCCATCTTGCAGTCCAAGAAAATGCAATCAACCCACCCCTCTCTCTCTTGTCTTACTGCTGTCACCATGTCATAGAACTCCAGTAGGTTTGTGACACAGGATTTCCCGTCCCTGAAACCATGTTGGCTGCTGTTGATGAGATCGTTCCTTTCTAGGTGTTCCACCACTCTTCTCCTGATAATCTTCTCCATGATTTTGCATACTATACATGTCAGTGACACTGGTCTGTAGTTTAATGCTTCATGTCTGTCTCCTTTTTTAAAGATTGGGACTACATTTGCTGTCTTCCATGCCTCAGGCAATCTCCCTGTTTCGATAGATGTATTGAATATTGTTGTTAGGGGTACACATAGTGCCTCTGCTCCCTCTCTCAATATCCATGGGGAGATGTTATCTGGCCCCATTGCCTTTGAGGTATCTAGCTCACTCAGAAGCCTCTTCACTTCTTCCTCGGTTGTGTGCACTGTGTCCAGCACATGATGGTGTGCCCCACCTCTCCGTCTTTCTGGAGCCCCTTCTGTCTCCTCTGTGAACACTTCTTTGAATCTCTTGTTGAGTTCCTCACATACTTCACGGTCATTTCTTGTTGTCTCTCCTCCTTCCTTCCTTAGCCTGATTACCTGGTCCTTGACTGTTGTTTTCCTCCTGATGTGGCTGTACAACAGTTTCGGGTCAGATTTGGCTTTCGCTGCTATGTCATTTTCATATTGTCTTTGGGCCTCCCTTCTTATCTGTGCATATTCGTTTCTGGCTCTACGACTGCTCTCCTTATTCTCCTGAGTCCTTTGCCTTCTATATTTCTTCCATTCCCTAGCACACTTGGTTTTTGCCTCCCTGCACCTTTGGGTAAACCATGGGCTCATCCTAGCTTTTTCATTATTCCTGTTACCCTTGGGTACAAACCTCTCCTCAGCCTCCTTGCATTTTGTTGCTACATATTCCATCATCTCATTAACTGGCTTCCCTGCCAGTTCTCTGTCCCACTGAACCCCGTTCAGGAAGTTCCTCATTCCTATGTAGTCCCCTTTCTTGTAGTTTGGCTTCATTCGTCCTGGCCTTCCTGCTTCTCCCTCCACTTGTAGCTCTACTGTGTATTCGAAGCTTAAAACCACATGGTCACTGGCCCCAAGGGGTCTTTCATATGTGATGTCCTCGATATCTGCACTACTCAAGGTGAATACTAAGTCCAGCCTTGCTGGTTCATCCTCTCCTCTCTCTCTTGTAGTGTCCCTTACGTGTTGGTACATGAAGTTTTCCAGTACCACCTCCATCATCTTAGCCCTCCATGTATCTTGGCCCCCATGTGGGTCCAAGTTCTCCCAATCGATCTCCTTGTGGCTAAAGTCACCCATGATCAGGAGCTTTGCCCTGCATGCATGAGCTCTTCTAGCCACTCTAGCCAGTGTGTCAACCATCGCTCTATTGCTCTCGTCGTACTCTTGTCTTGGCCTCCTGCTGTTCTGCGGTGGGTTATACATCACTGCTATTACCACCTTGGGACCTCCAGAGTGAAGCGTTCCCGCTATGTAATCACTTTCTTCTCCGCTGTCTCCTCTCTCCAGCTCATCAAAATTCCAGCGATTTTTGATCAGCAATGCCACTCCTCCACCCCCCCCTGTTCCCTCTGTCTTTCCTCAGGATTTGGTATCCCGTTGGAAAGTTGGCATCTGTTATCATACCTGTAAGCTTGGTTTCTGTGAGAGCTATGATGTCCGGTGATGCTTCTTTGACTCTTTCATGCCACTCCTCCCACTTATTTGTTATTCCATCAGCGTTTGTGTACCATACCTTCAGTTTCCTTTCCAACACTGTGGTTTGGGGAGCCTGTGAGGGTGGGAGACCTGGTGGCATACTGTGGGATTCTATAGCTCGGTGTTGGGTGGATGCTGTGGGTATGGACTGTAGTGTGTGTTGGGATGGTGTGATAGGTTGTATGGTTCTGAGAGTAGTTGTGTGTGTGCTTGCCCTTGCTGTTCTGTTCTGCTCTGACTGACCTCTGCTGGTTCCATCCTTGTCTCTTTTCCTAGCTCCTTTCGCTTTTTTGTCCTCTCCCTCAGCTGCTGTCGTTCTGATTTTGTTCTGTCTCTGTCTAGGAACACCCTCTTGTACTCTTCCGAGTATTTCAATCGTGGTTTCTCTTGAAGGATCCTGTTAAGCACTGTTTCCGTCCTGAGAATCAGCTTGATTGGTCGGTTTCTCCCCTTCGAGTACCCCCCTATTCTCTGAAAATTTACAATCTCGTCCATCTCTTCACCTATTTCCGTGATTATTTTCTCAATCTCCTTTCTTTCTACCTGCTGCCTTTCAGTGTGTGTCCTTTCCTCTCTCTCCTGAAGCCCATGGATAAACACTGATTTTGCCCTTTCCTCCTCCCATTGCCTCACCCTCTGTGACTCTGGATCCTGCCTGTATGTGGTCAGTTTCTCCCTTGATTTTTCCAGTTGCTCTTGATAGCATGGTTGTGCCTCAGCATTCGTCCTATCACCCTCTCCATCTTCAACCAGCTGTTCTTCCCTTTCACTCCTTGGTCCTCCTTGGCAGGCTGATATGACCTTAGCATAATTCATAATTCCTTCCTTCCTGTTCGGCCTCGCAGCTTCACATGCTGTGTCTTCTCTGGTCACTGCCCCTGTAACTCGCTTCAGCCTATTTATCTCAACTTCTAGGACCCTTATCTTGGCTACTGCAGTTTCGACTTGTGCCTCCCAATTCTTTGTCTCCTTCTCCAACCTCTTTTCCAATTTCACAGAGAGCTCTTTCTCCATTTTTTCAGAAAGCTGTCCTAATTTTCTCTCCCACTTTTGTTCCATCCTTTTCCACTGCTCCTCCATCCACTCCTCCCTACCAGAACCATTCTCATCTGATCCTTGGTTCCTGCGAGTCCCCACCATTTTTTTTTGTGAGAGAAGAGAGAAGGGAAAGGTAGAAGGAGAGAGAGAGGGGAAGAGTGAGAAGGGAAAGGGGGAGAGAGAGTGTGAGAGGGGGAAAGAGAGAGAAGGGAAGGTAGAGAGAGGGGGATAGTGAGAAGGAAAAAGGGGAAGAGAGAGTGAGAGTGAGAGAGAGAGAGGGAGAGAGAGAGTGAAGGGAAGGGTAGGAGAGGGGGAGAGTTAGAAGGGAAAATGGGGAAGAGAGAGAGCAAGAGAGAGAGAGAGGGAGAGAGGGAGAGAGAGAGAGGGGGAGAGAGAGTGAAGGGAAGGGTAGGAGAGGGGGAGAGTTAGAAGGGAAAATGGGGAAGAGAGAGAGCAAGATAGAGAGAGAGAGAGAGAGAGGGAGAGAGAGAGAGGGAGAGAGAGCGAGAGCGTGGGAAGCCTTGGATCTGTTAATTCTCCTACACCTGACATCTCTGCTTCAGCCACTGCCAGTCTACTTGACAGTGCACATACCATCTCTGATCCTACACCTGTCAGCACACCTGCCGATACTATTCTAGAATCTGGTAGTAGTGCTTCGACAGCAAGCTCTGAGCCAGGAGTTTCTCCACCAGAGAACGGTGCAGTTAGTGATCAGGGAACTATCACTGCACCTGATCACCTGCTGCGCCGAAGTACGAACAGCAGGGACACATCTGTCAGAACTGGAAGAGGGCGAGGTAGAGGACGTGGAGGAGGACGTGGTGGAGGAAGACATCTACAGCCGTCTCACCCTCCACTAACACAGTTCCAGCGGCAGAATCCGAGGACAAATCTGCGAAACACAGGAGGTACAACAAATCCTAGTCCACCCTCCCAGGCACCTAGGCTGTGCTCTCGCTGTCACCGGAAGGGGCACTCTGCCAACAACTGCCTGCGAGATACCAGGTGTAACTACTGCTACAAGAAAGGACATAAGGAGGACCAGTGTCGGAAGAAAAAGGAACTTGACAGACAGGGCCACCTGTTTAGAGACCTGTTCTCAGAACAAACCAGCAGGATCTCTGAATTGGTAAACACTCTCACACGTCACTCACTTAGCTACTCCTATCCCAGCCCAGCAGGTGGGATTGGGCCTTATACAAGACCACAGACCTACATCCCTGCAGCTGCCTCAGTACCCTACCTCTCTCAAGGGCAGGCACCTTACATTCCCTACACACCCACCACCTCAAGCTGACCACTTCATCATGAGGAGCCAGTCTATCAGCATCCTGTCGGCCAACATTAGAGGTTTCATTACTAATGTTGGAGAGCTCACACATAGCTTTGTGAACACTCGACGTCCCGACATGATAGCTGTTGTTGAAACATTTTTGGATGACAGGACTCCAGAAAATTTTGCAAGAATTGCTGGCTACACCTCATGGATGAGAAGAGACAGGCAAGGGCAAGGAGGTGGTGTTGCTGTGTGCTTCTCTAAAAGTGTTCATGCCCAGCACATAGATGTTGCCACCCCTACACATCTTGAAATGATGTTATTCAAGCTCTGTATAAACACTAGTACCTCTGTACTAGCATGTGCAATGTACAGACCTCAGTGGCAACATGCAGACCCTATCAACTTCCTAATGGAAAATATTGACTCCCTTCTGCTACAACACAACTGTCAACATATTATAATTGTTGGTGACCTCAACCAGCACCTTATACAGAGGGACTTTGATGACCTTCTTGCAGTGTTTGACATGAGAAACTTTGTTGATTTCCCTACTCATATCTCTGGCTCCTCCCTTGACCCAGTAGTGAGTGATCTGGCAGAAGGCATAGTCACTTGTCAACCCCTCGGGTACGTTGGATCGTCTGACCACAAGGCTGTTTTTACCACACTTAAGATCCCAACAGAACGAGGTGAGGAGTCCACACGCACAACCTGGCTATGGGAAAGAGGTAATTGGCCAGCCCTTTGCTCTGAGCTCGCCACCACCAACTGGAATGCTCTTCTCCAGGGGGATGTTGACAACCAAGTGAAAGCCTTCACTGGACACATCCTTAATCTGCAACAAGAACACATTCCTCACCGGCAATATGTGACAAAGCCTACAGATCAGCCTTGGTTTGGCTTTCGTTGTAGAGAGGCTGCTACTGCTAAGTACAAAGCATGGCGAAGGTATAAGAGACATCCTACCACCTATAACAGGAACTTGCACATGCAAGCCTGTAGGCATATGGGTGATGTTCAAAAGTGGGCCATTGCTAAATGGGAGTTGGACACTAAAAGAAAGTTAGCATCAGGTAGGGTAGGCTCCAAAACCTGGTGGTCCCTGGTCAAGGACAGACAAGGTTATCTGCCTGATGAACTTATTCCACCTCTAAATCGACAGGATGGGACCACCTCTACTAGTAGTCAAGAGAAAGCGGACCTCTTTGCTGAACACTTTGCTACCAAAATGCAAGTTCCTGATCCAGCAAGGGACCCTCCTTGGCTAGCTGCAAGAACTGTGTCAAAACTGTCAGGGGTGACAATAAGGCAGGAGGAGGTGCATTTCCTTCTTAAATCACTTGACCAAGAAAAGGCTGTGGGCCCAGACAAGTTGAGCCCAAGATTGTTGAGAAGATGTGCAGACCAGCTAGCAGCACCTCTAACTCGCATCTTTCAACACTGCCTCTGGCCCTCTCCATGGAAAGAGGCAAATGTAGTCCCTGTTCACAAAAAGAAGAGCAGAGCAGAAATCAGCAACTACAGACCAGTGTCACTCCTGTCAATCACTGGTAAGATCCTTGAGACAATAATCTCAAGACAAATGACAGATTTTTTTGACTACCACTCACTA